>NW_020329238.1:0-18246 GCF_001858045.2 Oreochromis niloticus | reverse complement strand
GAGGTGTACTGTTTTCCCTCCTTGTAAATCTCACATTTGATGATGGACCACAGGTTCTCAATGGGGTTCAGATCAGGTGAACAAGGAGGCCATGTCATTGGTTTTTCTTCTTTTATACCCTTTCTTGCCAGCCACGCTGTGGAGTACTTGGACGCGTGTGATGGAGCATTGTCCTGCATGAAATCACGTTTTTCTTGAAGGATGCAGACTTCTTCCTGTACCACTGCTTGAAGAAGGTGTCTTCCAGAAACTGGCAGTAGGACTGGGAGTTGAGCTTGACTCCATCCTCAACCCGAAAAGGCCCCACAAGCTCATCTTTGATGATACCAGCCCAAAGCAGTACTCCACCTCCACCTTGCTGGCGTCTGAGTCGGACTGGAGCTCTCTGCCCTTTACCAATCCAGCCACGGGCCCATCCATCTGGCCCATCAAGACTCACTCTCATTTCATCAGTCCATAAAACCTTAGAAAAATCAGTCTTGAGATAGTTCTTGGCCCAGTCTTGACCTTTCAGCTTGTGTGTCTTGTTCAGTGGTGGTCGTCTTTCAGCCTTTCTTACCTTGGCCATGTCTCTGAGTATTGCACACCTTGTGCTTTTGGGCACTCCAGTGATGTTGCAGCTCTGAAATATGGCCAAACTGGTGGCAAGTGGCATCTTGGCAGCTGCACGCTTGACTTTTCTCAGTTCATGGGCAGTTATTTTGCGCCTTGGTTTTTCCACACGCTTCTTGCGACCCTGTTGACTATTTTGAATGAAACGCTTGATTGTTCGACGATCACGCTTCAGAAGCTTTGCAATTTTAAGACTGCTGCATCCCTCTGCAAGATATCTCACTATTTTTGACTTTTCTAAGCCTGTCAAGTCCTTCTTTTGACCCATTTTGCCAAAGGAAAGGAAGTTGCCTAATAATTATGCACACCTGATATAGGGTGTTGATGTCATTAGACCACACCCCTTCTCATTACAGAGATGCACATCACCTAATATGCTTAATTGGTAGTAGGCTTTCGAGCCTATACAGCTTGGAGTAAGACGACATGCATGAAGAGGATGATGTGGACAAAATACTCATTTGCCTAATAATTCTGCACTCACTGTAGTTCTGCTGAGCCAAATAAGACAGGTCAGGGTGAAGAAGGCACAGCCAAATAAAAGCCTACCACAAAACGGAAAAGAATAGAATAGAATAGAATTCAACTTTATTGTCATTGCACATGCACAGGTACAGGGCAACGAAATGCAGTTTGCATCCATCCAGAAGTGCTTTAGTGATATAGATATATTACAATATATATTAGCAATAATATAGATATGCAAGTATATCACAGAAATGGGTCTATTATGGTATGTTATAATGTACACGGTATGAAGTATGTTGTGAATATTCTATAACTATAGGTATGTACAGGCTGTAGTGAGTACAAGCTATGTACAGGATATGAACAGGATATAAATATGAAAAACTATACAGAATATGAAATAAAAAACTTTACAGAAATCTGAGTTATACAGCTATACAGAAATGGGAACTATGCAAGTTGTAAACAGTTGTAAGGTTAAAATTATTGTATGTACAGAATGATTATTTACACAGAGCTATACAGTAGTGCAGTTAAGATAAGTGAGGGTGTGGATAATTTCTACAGAGGCTGTATAAAGTGCTAGTGGTTGTGAGTGGTGGTTCAGTCCATGTTATTATTGTGTGTTTGAGGGTACGGTTGTCCATTGTGGGTGTGTGTATGTTCAGTCCATGTGTTAACGTGGGTCAGATGTCAGGAGGCAGATTTCAAAAGTTATGACAAATCAGACTATGAGGCAAAAAGAAAGCTCAGCTTTTTTGGTTTCATGGACAAAAGAATTTATGTGGCTGGAATATGACGAGCTAAATAACATAATGTTCTGCCGGGTGTGTCGTGAGTTTCATTTCATTTGAGTCGACAAGCGCCTTTGTAACTGGGACCAGTAATTTGAAGAAAGACCCCATCAGAACCCATGAGAAATGCAAGAAATGCATTATTGCCCAGTCTGCAATATTTTTCCCAGAACAAACAGCAATTGCAAAAAATAAACCAAGCAGAAGCAGAAGTCCTGAAAAATCTTTCAAAAGCGTACTATGTTGCAAAGAGTGAACCACCATTGGCCAAATTTAGCAGTTTTTGCAAACTTCAAAAAGCAAATGGCCTCGATCTTGGTTCCCCTTACCTCTTACCCTTGACTTCAGTGGAAATTTCAGATTCAGGATCTGACACAGACTGATTCATGTTCTACACAGTTCTTGCAAGTTCATAGAAATTTCTGTTCAATTAGAAACAAGTATTTGAGTTGATGATTGTAATTTTTATACAGTTGTTGTGATTTGTATTTTAACAATTTTCTGATAAATTTGTTTCCGTTACAATATTATACTTTAATGTATAATGTATGATATTATAATATTATATTATTCCTTTACAATATTATACTTTAATCTATAATATTGTAAAGGAAACAGAACATTAAAAATTGCTCTCTTTTTTATTCGGGCTACTTAAATTTATTTTGGGCTACCAAAAACTGAAGAGTGCCTGCCCGAAGGGCTACCAGAGACTTTGAAATTTTGCGAGCCCTGTTATTGTAAATATCTTGTTCTTGTTTGAACACCTTTTACTGTTAAAGTTGACCTTTGACCTTTTCAGTGTTGGAAAGACACTTTCTTGCACTGAGGTCTGCTCATTGTAAATATCCTGTACTTGTTTTTACACCTTTAAAGTTGACCTTTAACCTTTTCAGTGTTGGAAAGACACTTTCTTGCACTGAGGTCTGCTCATTGTAAATATCCTGTACTTGTTTTTACACCTTTAAAGTTGACCTTTGACCTTTTCAGTGTTGGAAAGACACTTTCTTGCACTGAGGTCTGCTCATTGTAAATATCCTGTACTTGTTTTTACACCTTTAAAGTTGACCTTTGACCTTTTCAGTGTTGGAAAGACACTTTCTTGCACTGAGGTCTGTTTATTGTAAATATCTTGTACTTCTTTGAACACCTTTTAATGTTAAAGTTGACCTTTGACCTTTTCAGTGTTGGAAAGACACTTTCTTGCACTGAGGTCTGCTTATTGCAAATATCCTGTACTTGTTTTTACACCTTTTAATGTTAAAATTGACCTTTGACCTTTTCAGTGTTAGAATTACACTTTCTTGCACTGAGGTCTGCTTATTGCAAATATCCTGTACTTGTTTTTACACCTTTAAAGTTGACCTTTGACCTTTTCAGTGTTGGAAATACACTTTCTTGCACTGAGGTCTGCTTATTGTAAATATCCTGTACTTGTTTTTACACCTTTAAACTTGACCTTTAACCTTTTCAGTGTTGGAAAGACACTTTCTTACACTGAGTTCTGCTTATTGTAAATATACTGTACTTGTTTTTACACCTTTAAAGTTGACCTTTGACCTTTTCAGTGTTGGAAAGACACTTTCTTGCACTGAGTTCTGCTTATTGTAAATATCCTGTACTTCTTTTTACAACTTTAAAGTTGACCTTTGACCTTTTCATTGTTGGAAAGACACTTTCTTGCACTGAGGTCTGCTTATTGTAAATATCTTGTACTTCTTTTTACACCTTTTAATGTTAAAGTTGACCTTTGACCTTTTCAGTGTTGGAAAGACACTTTCTTGCACTGAGGTCTGCTTATTGTAAATATCTTGTAATTGTTTGACCACCTTTTAATGTTAAAGTTCACCTTTGACCTTTTCAGTGTTGGAAAGACACTTTCTTGCACTGAGGTCTGCTTATTGCAAATATCCTGTACTTGTTTTTACACCTTTAAAGTTGACCTTTGACCTTTTCAGTGTTGGAAAGACACTTTCTTACACTGAGTTCTGCTTATTGTAAATATCCTGTACTTGTTTTTACACCTTTAAAGTTGACCTTTGACCTTTTCAGTGTTGGAAATACACTTTCTTGCACTGAGGTCTGCTTATTGTAAATATCCTGTACTTGTTTTTACACCTTTAAATTGACCTTTGACCTTTTCAGTGTTGGAAAGACACTTTCTTGCACTGAGTTCTGCTTATTGTAAATATCCTGTACTTCTTTTTACACCTTTAAAGTTGACCTTTGACCTTTTCAGTGTTGGAAAGACACTTTCTTGCACTGAGTTCTGCTTATTGTAAATATCCTGTACTTCTTTTTACACCTTTAAAGTTGACCTTTGACCTTTTCAGTGTTGGAAATACACTTTCTTGCACTGAGGTCTGCTTATTGTAAATATCCTGTACTTCTTTTTACACCTTTAAAGTTGACCTTTGACCTTTTCAGTGTTGGAAAGACACTTTCTTGCACTGAGTTCTGCTTATTGTAAATATCCTGTACTTCTTTTTACACCTTTAAAGTTGACCTTTGACCTTTTCAGTGTTGGAAAGACACTTTCTTGCACTGAGGTCTGTTTATTGTAAATATCTTGTACTTCTTTGAACACCTTTTAATGTTAAAGTTGACCTTTGACCTTTTCAGTGTTGGAAAGACACTTTCTTGCACTGAGGTCTGCTTATTGCAAATATCCTGTACTTGTTTTTACACCTTTTAATGTTAAAATTGACCTTTGACCTTTTCAGTGTTAGAATTACACTTTCTTGCACTGAGGTCTGCTTATTGCAAATATCCTGTACTTGTTTTTACACCTTTAAAGTTGACCTTTGACCTTTTCAGTGTTGGAAATACACTTTCTTGCACTGAGGTCTGCTTATTGTAAATATCCTGTACTTGTTTTTACACCTTTAAACTTGACCTTTAACCTTTTCAGTGTTGGAAAGACACTTTCTTGCACTGAGTTCTGCTTATTGTAAATATACTGTACTTGTTTTTACACCTTTAAAGTTGACCTTTGACCTTTTCAGTGTTGGAAAGACACTTTCTTGCACTGAGTTCTGCTTATTGTAAATATCCTGTACTTCTTTTTACAACTTTAAAGTTGACCTTTGACCTTTTCATTGTTGGAAAGACACTTTCTTGCACTGAGGTCTGCTTATTGTAAATATCTTGTACTTCTTTTTACACCTTTTAATGTTAAAGTTGACCTTTGACCTTTTCAGTGTTGGAAAGACACTTTCTTGCACTGAGGTCTGCTTATTGTAAATATCTTGTAATTGTTTGACCACCTTTTAATGTTAAAGTTCACCTTTGACCTTTTCAGTGTTGGAAAGACACTTTCTTGCACTGAGGTCTGCTTATTGCAAATATCCTGTACTTGTTTTTACACCTTTAAAGTTGACCTTTGACCTTTTCAGTGTTGGAAAGACACTTTCTTACACTGAGTTCTGCTTATTGTAAATATCCTGTACTTGTTTTTACACCTTTAAAGTTGACCTTTGACCTTTTCAGTGTTGGAAATACACTTTCTTGCACTGAGGTCTGCTTATTGTAAATATCCTGTACTTGTTTTTACACCTTTAAATTGACCTTTGACCTTTTCAGTGTTGGAAAGACACTTTCTTGCACTGAGTTCTGCTTATTGTAAATATCCTGTACTTCTTTTTACACCTTTAAAGTTGACCTTTGACCTTTTCAGTGTTGGAAAGACACTTTCTTGCACTGAGTTCTGCTTATTGTAAATATCCTGTACTTCTTTTTACACCTTTAAAGTTGACCTTTGACCTTTTCAGTGTTGGAAATACACTTTCTTGCACTGAGGTCTGCTTATTGTAAATATCCTGTACTTCTTTTTACACCTTTAAAGTTGACCTTTGACCTTTTCAGTGTTGGAAAGACACTTTCTTGCACTGAGTTCTGCTTATTGTAAATATCCTGTACTTCTTTTTACACCTTTAAAGTTGACCTTTGACCTTTTCAGTGTTGGAAATACACTTTCTTGCACTGAGGTCTGCTTATTGTAAATATCTTGTACTTGTTTTTACACCTTTTAATGTTAAAGTTGACCTTTGACCTTTTCATTGTTGGAAAGACACTTTCTTGCACTGAGGTCTGCTCATTGTAAATATCTTGTACTTGTTTGACCACCTTTTAATGTTAAAGTTGACCTTTGACCTTTTCAGTGTTGGAAAGACACTTTCTTGCACTGAGGTCTGCTTATTGTAAATATCCTGTACTTGTTTTTACACCTTTTAATGTTAAAATTGACCTTTGACCTTTTCAGTGTTAGAATTACACTTTCTTGCACTGAGGTCTGCTCATTGTAAATATCCTGTACTTGTTTTTACACCTTTAAACTTGACCTTTAACCTTTTCAGTGTTGGAAAGACACTTTCTTGCACTGAGGTCTGCTTATTGCAAATATCCTGTACTTGTTTTTACACCTTTAAAGTTGACCTTTGACCTTTTTAGTGTTGGAAAGACACTTTCTTGCACTGAGGTCTGCTTATTGTAAATATCCTGTACTTGTTTTTACACCTTTTAATGTTAAAATTGACCTTTGACCTTTTCAGTGTTAGTATTACACTTTCTTGCACTGAGGTCTGCTCATTGTAAATATCCTGTACTTGTTTTTACACCTTTAAACTTGACCTTTAACCTTTTCAGTGTTGGAAAGACACTTTCTTACACTGAGTTCTGCTTATTGTAAATATCCTGTACTTGTTTTTACACCTTTAAAGTTGACCTTTGACCTTTTCAGTGTTGGAAATACACTTTCTTGCACTGAGGTCTGCTTATTGTAAATATCCTGTACTTGTTTTTACACCTTTAAAGTTGACCTTTGACCTTTTCAGTGTTGGAAAGACACTTTCTTGCACTGAGTTCTGCTTATTGTAAATATCCTGTACTTCTTTTTACACCTTTAAAGTTGACCTTTGACCTTTTCAGTGTTGGAAAGACACTTTCTTGCACTGAGTTCTGCTTATTGTAAATATCCTGTACTTCTTTTTACACCTTTAAAGTTGACCTTTGACCTTTTTAGTGTTGGAAAGACACTTTCTTGCACTGAGTTCTGCTTATTGTAAATATCCTGTACTTCTTTTTACACCTTTAAAATTGACCTTTGACCTTTTCAGTGTTAGAATTACACTTTCTTGCACTGAGGTCTGCTCATTGTAAATATCCTGTACTTGTTTTTACACCTTTAAACTTGACCTTTGACCTTTTCAGTGTTGGAAAGACACTTTCTTGCACTGAGGTCTGCTTATTGTAAATATCCTGTACTTGTTTTTACACCTTTAAACTTGACCTTTAACCTTTTCAGTGTTGGAAAGACACTTTCTTGCACTGAGGTCTGCTTATTGTAAATATCTTGTACTTGTTTGACCACCTTTTAATGTTAAAGTTGACCTTTGACCTTTTCAGTGTTGGAAAGACACTTTCTTGCACTGAGGTCTGCTTATTGTAAATATCCTGTACTTGTTTTTACACCTTTAAAATTGACCTTTGACCTTTTCAGTGTTAGAATTACACTTTCTTGCACTGAGGTCTGCTCATTGTAAATATCCTGTACTTGTTTTTACACCTTTAAAGTTGACCTTTGACCTTTTCAGTGTTGGAAAGACACTTTCTTGCACTGAGGTCTGCTTATTGTAAATATCCTGTACTTGTTTTTACACCTTTAAAGTTGACCTTTGACCTTTTCAGTGTTGGAAAGACACTTTCTTGCACTGAGTTCTGCTTATTGTAAATATCCTGTACTTCTTTTTACACCTTTAAAGTTGACCTTTGACCTTTTCAGTGTTGGAAAGACACTTTCTTGCACTGAGGTCTGCTTATTGCAAATATCCTGTACTTGTTTTTACACCTTTTAATGTTAAAGTTGACCTTTGACCTTTTCAGTGTTAGAATTACACTTTCTTGCACTGAGTTCTGCTTATTGTAAATATCCTGTACTTCTTTTACACCTTTAAAGTTGACCTTTGACCTTTTCAGTGTTGGAAAGACACTTTCTTGCACTGAGTTCTGCTTATTGTAAATATCCTGTACTTCTTTTTACACCTTTAAAGTTGACCTTTGACCTTTTTAGTGTTGGAAAGACACTTTCTTGCACTGAGGTCTGCTTATTGTAAATATACTGTACTTGTTTTTACACCTTTAAAGTTGACCTTTGACCTTTTTAGTGTTGGAAAGACACTTACTTGCACTGAGGTCTGCTTATTGCAAATATCCTGTACTTGTTTTTACACCTTTAAAGTTGTCCTTTGACCTTCTTAGTGTTGGAAAGACACTTTCTTGCACTGAGGTCTGCTTATTGTAAATATCCTGTACTGGTTTTTACACCTTTAAAGTTGACCTTTGACCTTTTTAGTGTTGGAAAGACACTTTCTTGCACTGAGGTCTGCTTATTGTAAATATCCTGTACTTGTTTTTACACCTTTAAAGTTGACCTTTGACCTTTTTAGTGTTGGAAATACACTTTCTTGCACTGAGGTGTGCTTATTGCAAATATCCTGTACTTGTTTTTACACCTTTAAAGTTGACCTTTGACCTTTTTAGTGTTGGAAATACACTTTCTTGCACTGAGGTCTGCTTATTGCAAATATCCTGTACTTGTTTTTACACCTTTAAAGTTGACCTTTGACCTTTTTAGTGTTGGAAAGACACTTTCTTGCACTGAGGTCTGCTTATTGTAAATATCCTGTACTTGTTTTTAGACCTTTTAATGTTAAAATTGACCTTTGACCTTTTCAGTGTTAGAATTACACTTTCTTGCACTGAGGTCTGCTCATTGTAAATATCCTGTACTTGTTTTTACACCTTTAAACTTGACCTTTAACCTTTTCAGTGTTGGAAAGACACTTTCTTGCACTGAGGTCTGCTTATTGCAAATATCCTGTACTTGTTTTTACACCTTTAAAGTTGACCTTTGACCTTTTCAGTGTTGGAAAGACACTTTCTTACACTGAGTTCTGCTTATTGTAAATATCCTGTACTTGTTTTTACACCTTTAAAGTTGACCTTTGACCTTTTCAGTGTTGGAAAGACACTTTCTTGCACTGAGTTCTGCTTATTGTAAATATCCTGTACTTCTTTTTACACCTTTAAAGTTGACCTTTGACCTTTTCAGTGTTGGAAAGACACTTTCTTGCACTGAGGTCTGCTTATTGTAAATGTCTTGTACTTCTTTTTACACCTTTTAATGTTAAAGTTGACCTTTGACCTTTTCAGTGTTGGAAAGACACTTTCTTGCACTGAGTCTGCTTATTGTAAATATCTTGTACTTGTTTGACCACCTTTTAATGTTAAAGTTGACCTTTGACCTTTTCAGTGTTGGAAAGACACTTTCTTGCACTGAGGTCTGCTTATTGTAAATATCTTGTAATTGTTTGACCACCTTTTAATGTTAAAGTTCACCTTTGACCTTTTCAGTGTTGGAAAGACATTTTCTTGCACTGAGGTCTGCTTATTGCAAATATCCTGTACTTGTTTTTACACCTTTAAAGTTGACCTTTGACCTTTTCAGTGTTGGAAAGACACTTTCTTACACTGAGTTCTGCTTATTGTAAATATCCTGTACTTGTTTTTACACCTTTAAAGTTGACCTTTGACCTTTTTAGTGTTGGAAATACACTTTCTTGCACTGAGGTCTGCTTATTGCAAATATCCTGTACTTGTTTTTACACCTTTAAAGTTGACCTTTGACCTTTTTAGTGTTGGAAAGACACTTTCTTGCACTGAGGTCTGCTTATTGTAAATATCCTGTACTTGTTTTTACACCTTTTAATGTTAAAATTGACCTTTGACCTTTTCAGTGTTAGAATTACACTTTCTTGCACTGAGGTCTGCTCATTGTAAATATCCTGTACTTGTTTTTACACCTTTAAACTTGACCTTTAACCTTTTCAGTGTTGGAAAGACACTTTCTTGCACTGAGGTCTGCTTATTGCAAATATCCTGTACTTGTTTTTACACCTTTAAAGTTGACCTTTGACCTTTTCAGTGTTGGAAAGACACTTTCTTACACTGAGTTCTGCTTATTGTAAATATCCTGTACTTGTTTTTACACCTTTAAAGTTGACCTTTGACCTTTTCAGTGTTGGAAATACACTTTCTTGCACTGAGGTCTGCTTATTGTAAATATCCTGTACTTGTTTTTACACCTTTAAAGTTGACCTTTGACCTTTTCAGTGTTGGAAAGACACTTTCTTGCACTGAGTTCTGCTTATTGTAAATATCCTGTACTTCTTTTTACACCTTTAAAGTTGACCTTTGACCTTTTCAGTGTTGGAAAGACACTTTCTTGCACTGAGGTCTGCTTATTGTAAATATACTGTACTTGTTTTTACACCTTTAAAGTTGACCTTTGACCTTTTTAGTGTTGGAAAGACACTTTCTTGCACTGAGGTCTGCTTATTGTAAATATACTGTACTTGTTTTTACACCTTTAAAGTTGACCTTTGACCTTTTCAGTGTTGGAAAGACACTTTCTTGCACTGAGGTCTGCTTATTGTAAATGTCTTGTACTTTTTTTACACCTTTTAATGTTAAAGTTGACCTTTGACCTTTTCAGTGTTGGAAAGACACTTTCTTGCACTGAGGTCTGCTTATTGTAAATATCTTGTAATTGTTTGACCACCTTTTAATGTTAAAGTTCACCTTTGACCTTTTCAGTGTTGGAAAGACACTTTCTTGCACTGAGGTCTGCTTATTGTAAATATCCTGTACTTGTTTTTACACCTTTTAATGTTAAAATTGACCTTTGACCTTTTCAGTGTTAGAATTACACTTTCTTGCACTGAGGTCTGCTCATTGTAAATATCCTGTACTTGTTTTTACACCTTTAAACTTGACCTTTAACCTTTTCAGTGTTGGAAAGACACTTTCTTGCACTGAGGTCTGCTTATTGCAAATATCCTGTACTTGTTTTTACACCTTTAAAGTTGACCTTTGACCTTTTCAGTGTTGGAAAGACACTTTCTTACACTGAGTTCTGCTTATTGTAAATATCCTGTACTTGTTTTTACACCTTTAAAGTTGACCTTTGACCTTTTCAGTGTTGGAAATACACTTTCTTGCACTGAGGTCTGCTTATTGTAAATATCCTGTACTTGTTTTTACACCTTTAAATTGACCTTTGACCTTTTCAGTGTTGGAAAGACACTTTCTTGCACTGAGTTCTGCTTATTGTAAATATCCTGTACTTCTTTTTACACCTTTAAAGTTGACCTTTGACCTTTTCAGTGTTGGAAAGACACTTTCTTGCACTGAGTTCTGCTTATTGTAAATATCCTGTACTTCTTTTTACACCTTTAAAGTTGACCTTTGACCTTTTCAGTGTTGGAAATACACTTTCTTGCACTGAGTTCTGCTTATTGTAAATATCTTGTACTTGTTTTTACACCTTTTAATGTTAAAGTTGACCTTTGACCTTTTCATTGTTGGAAAGACACTTTCTTGCACTGAGGTCTGCTCATTGTAAATATCTTGTACTTGTTTTTACACCTTTTAATGTTAAAGTTGACCTTTGACCTTTTCAGTGTTGGAAAGACACTTTCTTGCACTGAGGTCTGCTTATTGTAAATATCTTGTACTTGTTTTTACACCTTTTAATGTTAAAGTTGACCTTTGTGCTTTTCAGTGTTGGAAATTAGAGATGGACCGATCCGATATTACGTATCGATATCGGTCCGATACTGACCTGAATTACTGGATCGGATATCGGCGAAAAATAAAAAACGTAATCTGATCCATTAAATATCATAAAAGCATCTCACAAAACTTGCAACACGGCGTAACTCGGCTCATAACCGTAGCACGTTGCAGCAGTATGCGTCATGTGATACAGCGGCTGTGTGTATTTGTAGCCTCGCTACCAAAGCAGCATTTCATCTCCGAGGAAGTTATCCCAGAGAGAAGTAAAGCAAGTGTGTAAGTTCATTTCTGAATGTTTGTAAAGCATTCCAGCGTTAAGTTTAACAACCGATCTATAGCGCGACTGCCTCTTCTCTCTCCTTCTGCTGCTGCTACTTCAATCGTGAAACTGCTTAATGATCAGCTGATCGGCTTTTCTGTCGAGAGTCCGTCTCTCTTCTTTGTTTTTGGCCCACTTCGCGCCAGAAAGAGGAACCCAGCGGCTGAACAACAGCAGCACGTTTAAGCTTGATAAGCTGTTGTTAGAATTTATTTAATATTACTTTCTACACCAGGATCCTTTTCTACCTAGCTGACGGCTGGTAACTGTGCAGGGGCGGATCTAGCAAAGTTTAGCCAGGGGGGCCGATAGGGCATGAACAGGGAAAAGGGGGCACAAAGACATACTTTTCTTTCTTATTCTCATTTAAAATATGTAACTTTTAATAAATAATTATCTGAATCTTACACCCAAAGTTTTAATCTGGGTGCACTGGACCTATAAAGACAGGTGGTCGGGTTTTTGTGCTGGACCACACACGCTGGACACGACGCATGAAAGAGGCAATAGATGATCTGCTGCAAAAGTACCATGGGAAGAAGGACATCCTGAAGCTTGTGGATCAAGATTATGCAGACATGGTCCATCGTTCTGCTGCAGATCCCAACAGCCTGCTGCATCCCACATCCAAGGTGCACATATCCCGTTATGTGAAGCACTTGGCTAAGCTTCTCAACACCAATTCATCTTTGAACTCAAGCCCAGAAAAACTTCTGGAGACTCAGCAGCTGTGGCGCTCATTAACGGAAGGCAGTGAAACAACTAGTGTTCCCGCAGTCACCATAGAGCCTGCCTGCCGTCTTTAACCCGCCTCCTCCTGCCCTGTCTGCACCACTGACTCAATAGAGAAGATTGTGGAGGGCATCTTAGAAAAGCAACAGCAGCAGCAGCCTGAGGGAAAAAGAAGGCAGACAAAGACTTGTCTTGCCTGTGGACAGCCCAAGTCTCAATATGAGACACACGGATCCACCGTCCACTATTTTTACCAGAGAGGGCCTGTGCTCTGTTTCTATTGTTCCAACAAGGTGCATCAAACTTATGCTGCTGAGGGAATCAGTAACCCGAAAATGCCCTTTGAGGAATTTGCCCAGACAGAATTTTTCCAAAGGGATCTGGATGCTACCAGGAAGAGGTCAGAGGAAAGGATGGAGAAAAAGAGGAAAAGGCCAGAAACCCAACAAACAGGCCGCCTCTGCAGGTTCTGCCACATGGACCTGAAACAGGGACCAAATAGCCCACATGTTCATACGGGTTTCCCTGGAGTGGCAGGGAAATATATCTACTGCCCTTCAAAAGTGCACTCTCTGTACAGGGACAAGGGCATGGCCAAGGAGATGACCTGGAAGGAGTTTCAGGAGTCTCCTTTCTATGAGGCAGAGAGACAAAGATGGGTGGAAGAAAAAAGGAAATAGGGGAGAAACAGTTTATATTGTAAATAAGATAGTTTTGTTCTAGTTTCGTAATGTTTATTTTGTTTATATAAATAAAAACTGATTGTAAATATAAAATCTAAATAAATTGTGTTCTGTAAAAGCACAGCTCTCTTCTTTATAACCTCTTAGAGTTCACCTGTATGTTTATATATCTGTGTAAGCTTACCATCAGGTAATCAGTTTTAAAAAGTTGTGAGTGCTGCCCTGAAAGCTTACATATTAATTCTAAATCACTTCATGTAATGATAACAAGCCATCCTTTCTCTAGTGGCGTCTCACAGCTTTTGTCTTTATAATCTTTCTGGTTGATTTATATCATTAGAAACATGACTGATGTCTTTTATCTGTGTGACTGTACAGCCTGTTTCAGACATGACAACCAGACAGTGTCTGAAGTTATCTTTAATACATGCAACACAGCTGGAGGTAGTCCAGACACTTTCTCACTTCTGGTGATAATATTTTTGCTTTAGGTATTGTTGCTTGCTGGCTTGAAGCTTATCTACAAAAACAGTTCAATAAGGAAAGATCATGTGGAAAAAAACCAACATGATTTATTCAGATACAGAAATAAATGTAACTGTTAGGCACTTAGACTCCAATGACCCATCATAGCAGAAGGAATCTCAGCAGTGGCAGGATTTTGCACAAGCCCCACCCCAGAGTCAACATGCTGGTAGTGATGAAGATGGAGGCTGGGACAGGGTTCCAAGTGACCACGGTGAGGAGGAGAAAGGAGAGGAGGCGGGCTGCATGGCTGAGGATCTGAAACGCAGAAGAGCAACAGATTTAAAGCATGCAGAGTGGAGGCTGAGTTGCTTGGAGAAGGCAGGCAAGAGCATAACTGGAAGAAAGTAATGAAGCCAGTACTGAGTTTGTGCTGGAAAATGAATGTGCTTTCAACACCATCAGGCCGACCCTCCTGGGTGATAAGTTAACAGCGATGCAGGTGGATGCTTCTCTGGTGTCCTGGATTGTTGATTACCTGACAGGAAGACCACAATATGTACGTCTCCCACAGTGTGTGTCTGACAAGGTAATCAGCAACACAGGGGCACCACAGGGGACTGTCCTCTCCCCCTTCCTCTTCACCCTCTACACCACAGACTTCAGCCACTGCACAGAGACCTGCCATCTTCAGAAGTTTTCTGATGACTCTGCGGTGGTTGGATGCATCAACGGGGATGATGAGACAGAGTACCGGGCTGTGGTCGACTCCTTTGTCACGTGGTGTGAGCAGAATCATCTGCAGCTCAACGTGGCAAAGACTAAGGAATTGATAGTGGACTTCAGGAAGACCAGGAAACACTTGACCCCTGTTTCAATCCAAGGGGTCAGTGTTGACATTGTGGAGGACTATAAATACCTTGGAGTACACATTGACAATAAACTGGACTGGGCTAAAAACACCACAGCACTTTACAGAAAGGGCCAGAGTCGTCTCTATCTTTTGAGGCGACTGAGGTCCTTCAACATCTGCCAGAAAATGCTCAGGATTTTCTACCAGTCTGTTGTGGCCAGTGCGATCCTCTATGCCGTTGCATGCTGGGGGAGCAGGCTGAGGGTCGCAGATGCCAACAGACTCCATAAACTGATTCGTAAGGCCAGTAATGTTGTGGGGATGGAGCTGGACTCCCTCAAGGTGGTGTCGGAGAGGCGGATGTTGTCCAAGATAAAGACAATGTTGGATAACACCTCCCACCCACTCCATGACATGCTGGTCAGTCACAGGAGCACGTTGAGTGAGAGACTGAGATTACCGAAAAGCACCACTGAACGACACAGGAAATCATTCCTGCCTGTGGCCATCTCCCTGTACAACTCATCCACTTAACACACTGTTTACTGCAACAGCTACACCCTTCTTGCACATGTTCTTTTTCAGCTATTTATTAATAGTGACTTTTATGTATAGTGACTTTTATGTATATATATATATATATACCTGAATATATTGTGCTATTCTTAGTTAGTGTATTGTCTGTCTTTGTTAATGTTTGTTTATAATGGAGCACTGTAACGAAAATAATTTCCCCTAGGGATCAATAAAGTATTCTGATTCTGATTCTGAATAGATATAAACTAGCAGCCACCAGGAAGCAGACAAATGACTTATTACAGATCTTCCTTATTGAAATTATGCATAAGCTAATTTTCTATGCCATCAGAATGTATCTGAATTATAGTTTTAACTTTAACCTTTGTATTAAAAGTTGGATGTCTGCATAACTGAAGAGTATGTCTGGTCTGTATCATCTCAAAACTGTGACGATACAGTTTATTCCGAGTTATATACTTTGTGACAGTTGTTGTGGACGTTTCCATTAAATAAAGCCTACAGACAACGGTAGGATGTAGCTAACATCCTTTCATCAAAACAGCAAAACCTACTTGGTGAGAGCAGCCATCGTGGGTTAAACCCAAGGCAGAGTCTCTGCTGAACCCAACACAGCCTTGGGTTTAAACACCTTCTACAGAACCAAAAGGCAGTACACAGCTGTTTTCACACCTTTGGTCTTCCCCCAGAGAAAAGTTCACACTCCCTTGCTTCCTCTTACAGTGGAGAAGACAAAAGATTAACTCTTCCTGTGTGAACGCCTGCTTCCAACTTCCTGAGATACCTTATGTTAGCGGCATGAATGTGTGAGACATTGAGGCATGCTAAAATCCCGTGGCACCAAAGTATTGTACAATAAAATAATGTGAATAATACATAAATATAAATAAAAGATATTCCTTTACACAGTATAGGTACATAATACTCCACAGGCCGTAACACTGTAATATAAATAAAATGATAAATGATCATTTTAAATGATAAAAATGATAATCAAATAATAAGAAAAAGCAAAGTGAAAAATAAATGTTATCCACATTAACTAAATTAAAAATGATGTTTATCTTTTGATAATGTAACACAGCCTTTGTCCCAACCAGGACTGAACCTGCGCTCAGACGGTGCGATTTGATTGGCTGATTCTCCGTTACACCCATACGCGATGGCCCTTATCAGATGAAAGTACAAAACTATCAAGAACCCCCTCCTTGCACTGGTTGCATAAATTTCAGGTGGCATTTTTAAAAACATGCCATGACATAACACACAGCTGCTATAATCGCAAAGAGGGGTCAAATGTCAATTATCGTTATAGGTTCTTGCTATATGTTATGTCGTAAGGGCCTAAGTTCCCTTACGACAGCTAGAGCTGGAAACAAGACCTCAAGCAATCCTAAGGCTAATTAGCACGGCTAGCATTTAAAAAACATTTGTTAAATGTCATTGCTAGCATATAGCTGTATTACAGCATGGTAAGTAGCGAGAACGCTAAGTTTTTGTTACCTTTGAAAAGAAAAATGTGAAGACGTAATATTAGCATATGCTAATGTTATTCACTCAAGCAAACATCTCAGGTACTGACTTGCTGCTTTCTAATATCTGTGTTTATTTCTGGATAGACCTACATGGTTATTAGACATCCCACATAAAGGGTAACAAAGGCAGTAACTATAAATGACCATAACTTTACTGTAAATTACATTGCCATGGGCTCAATTCATATAGTTCTATCACGTGCACACGCATGTTAGCAACCGTAACCACGGCCGCTGTAGGTATATGAATGCTGCACAAGGTTCCAGTCGTCCTTTACACTTGCTCTTGGACTTGTCTTGACCTGCTCCAAGCTCAGCTTGTGGATAGATAACGTTGGAGAATATTTCTACAGAAAGCGGATTTTACTAGAAAGCGACAACAACTACTGCATCTTTGGATCTTTTGTACTCATGTTTCATCATAACAGCAAAGCTTGAAGATGGCTCGTCGTGGACCCCGACTCGTCGACAGTCACCTGGTACAAAATTTCAAAATTTCTTCAATTATTTTAAGAGTCACTAGATGACTGTAATAATTTAACAAGTTCCAGTGTGAATATCAAGTTTTTAATGTCATCAAAATAAGTGTATTCCAAGACTTTTCCCGGTAAATTTTGTATGCTTTAAATTTTCCAGGAGAGGTGTAGAATTATTACCGACTGGTGTATGAATGTGAAAAAAGGTGTTACTTTGATTTAAAGCCTTCAAATTTGACACTTTTTTCAAATGAAATGGTTAAAATTAGCTTAACATTCTTAAAAAGCCCCTACCCCAAATATACATATATGTGTATATCGTTTCTATGGTAACAGCAACGTTAGACCATATGTAAACATACCAGATCCCTGTAGGTCCTAACATCATTTTCTTCTCTGGATCAAAGGCTTCACTTAAATAAACTATAACTTTTTCCCAGCTACATAATGCGATTAGTTAGTTATAAATCAGGGTCGCAACCCTAGGCACGCGCCACCGTTGGCACGCGAAGGGTTAACTGATAGCACGCACGACCGTAGCTGGACTGGCCATCGGGCATAAGGGCATTTGCTCGGTGGCCGATCATTATTATTATTATTATTATTTTGGTGGTGGACTGACCAGAAGCTGGTCGGTGTGTAAAAATAACTCAGTTGTTTGGTGGTGGCTATGGCGGAGCTTCCACAGATTCAGTAAAATTAACAAGTGGTGGAGGCCAGCAGGTGGATGAGGGAAGGGGAGGCAGGAGAAGGAGAGACCCGAGGCAGCCGCCGTCGGAGCGTCAGGTGAACTGAACTTCAGGTAAGAAGTTAATGACTGCAGTCTATCTGGGTCAGATATAAACCAAGTTTAGTGGAGTTTATTTTCGTTGTGCTGACTTTTACAGTCAGTTACAATAATCGTACTGCGTACTAGCTAGCATGACGGAATTTATATACTGCTGGGCGGGTGCTATGATTTATTGATAGTGAACTTTATTTTATTCATAAGGTTAGTTAGTAGAGTTGCCAACCCTCCCGTACAAACGGAATCGTCCCGCCTTCAGAGAAATTATTACCCGTTTCGTGTTGAGCTGAGAAGGAACACAGTTTGTCCCGTACTTCAGCCAGGATGGAAAAAGACACAAAGCTGGAGTTAT
>NW_020329237.1:0-9599 GCF_001858045.2 Oreochromis niloticus | reverse complement strand
AGAAGTTTTGACCTTTGATGCCCCTATGATGGCCCAGTGGACAAAATTATTCTGGATGGGTTTTCTAAAACCTGTAGTGGTCCAGTTCTTTAACCTGAGCCCAAAGGGTTTTCTGAGCTTCCTGCTCGAAAATGAATGCCCCAAATTAATTGAGTGCAATTTACAAACTCTGTGTATACAATCGTGGTATCAAAAGAAAGCTAACACTTGTGAAATGTCATCAGAGGTGTAAATATTGCAGCAGATATTACTGTGTCAAGTTACTGAGACTGGAACACAGAAAAAGTGAGTAGTTTTATTCCCGCCAAATTTTTTTATTTATTTTTTAACATATAACCTTTTAAAACATGCTTCAGTTCACATTTCACAACAACAAAAAGAAACAAACAACCTTTATTTGTCACAACTCACTACAGGGTACAACATGTAGTGAAATGCTTGTGTCTGAGCTGCAGACCTTTAATTCCGAAATTCAGTATAAACATCATCTGTGCAAAGTTTATGTTTCTAAAGTGAAACCGTGAAAAATTACAGCACTGCCAACATAAATATCCAGACGTTGAAAAAAAGGCCCAATTTTGCACACATTGAACACCATGTCAGTTGAATTTTTTAGGTATTTAAACAGCAGAAATTATTTAATTTTATTAACAGGCCTAAAATACTTTTTGGCCAATATTTTTTCTTTTTTTACTTTTTAAGTTGAACAACTAAACAACAATATACATAATAATGCAGTTATAGAAAGGCAGGAAAAATGTCACAGCTTGCAGTATCTTTTACAACTCATGTATACAAATACAAGTCGGTAAACAAAAAGGAATACATTAGGAGAAAAAAACAAAAAAAATGATTAAGAAAGAAAAAAGGGTGCTCGAGGTATAAATAACGTATAAATCAAGTGAAACATTTGACACAGCTCCTGTGTTTTACATGCTTTGGAATTTGTGCTGTTCTTTAGATTCTCTAGATAACTGTGGTGGTTTTTGTGGTCTTCTTTTGCGGCTCTTTCAGTGAATTTTAGTCAGAGCGCGGTGAAGCTTGGTGTTTGGAATCGGTGATAGCTCTGGAAGATAACCAGCCTTTCTTTATCCGGTTACATGAGGTCTGATGAATTTGTGGTTCAGTTTTGTTTGTTTAGTGGACTTGTGTGCATTTACGTAACTGCTCTTTTAATCATGGCTTGTTTTCGTTGTGTTTGGTGGTTGTAGAAATGGTTTATATGAGATTTTAGCGGAGATGTGCCCACAGAGTGAATGTAAAATGCAAATGATGCAGTAGAAACAGTCTACGTCATTTCCTGGATGCTGTACGAAAAGTAGCGGTAAGAAATCGAAGGCGTGACCGTTATGATTTTGAATATAATATCTGTGTGTGCGCTGAGTAAGTACTGAGTAAGTACTTTCAAGGCATAGAAATGACTCAAAATATTTATAACACTGTCTTTGCTCACTTATAGATCGTTAGACACACAGATAACATTGCATGTGCATGTGGTGTTTGAAGTACTTTCAAGTACAGATGAGATAACACCTTATCATATTATCATCGTCAGAAGTGAGCATATACGCACGCACTCTTATCTCTTCTATGTAAAGTTTTGAATATACCTATAATCCAGGTAACGTTTGATAACAGCGCACTAATACTATTAGCTTAATCTAAGATATGGGTGTCGGAATAGGTGTTCTCCCACTTATTGCGCTACCATGAAGTGAGGGGTACAAGTTAAACTGTCCAGGGTTAACATAGAAAGACAATCATCCACACTCACATTCACACCTGCGGTCAGTTTAGAATCCGAAAAACGATGTGGGCTTCATAGATAATTGGCAAACCTTCTGGAGGAAACCTGGTCTTGTTAGGAGAGACGCATCCATCCCACTTTGGATGGAGCAGCTCTCATTTCTAGAAATATGGACCAATTTATTAAACCCCCAAAATATGACTATCCAGAGTTGGGACCAGGAAGAGAGTTGCAGTCTTACACGCCTCTCTGCAGCTTCTCTCCTCCTGCTACCCCCCAAAAACCCATCTCCATTGAGACTGTGTCAGCTCCCAAACAGACAAAAAACAAACTAAAAACCAGCAATAAACAACTTAAACATAAAAAATCACAAAGAAAGAACAATACAGTATCCACATCTGAACCAAAGAGTAAAACAGTGAAATGTGGATTATTAAATATTAGGTCTCTCTCCTCCAAGTCTCTGTTAGTACATGACTTAATAATTGATCAACAAATCGATTTACTCTGCCTTACAGAAACCTGGTTGCAGCAGGATGATTATGTTAGTTTAAATGAATCAACACCCCCGAGTCATTCTAACTACCAGAAACCTCGAAGCACAGGCCGAGGGGGCGGTGTGGCAGCAATTTTTCACACCAGCCTATTTATCAACGAAAGACCAAGACAGACTTTTAATTCATTTGAAAGCCTGATGCTTAGCCTCGTCCACCCCAGCTGTAAAACTCAGAAACCAGTCTTACTTCTTATCATCTATCGTCCACCTGGGCCTTACACAGAGTTTCTGTCTGATTTCTCAGACTTTTTATCTGATTTAGTGCTCAGCTCAGATAAAATAATTATTGTGGGTGATTTTAACATCCATGTAGATGCTAAGAATGACAGCCTCAACATGGCATTTAATCTGTTATTAGACTCAATTGGCTTCTCTCAAAATGTAAAAGAACCCACCCACCACTTTAATCACACCTAGATCTTGTTTTAACATATGGCATAGAAACTGAAGATTTAACAGTGTTTCCTGAAAACCACCTCCTGTCTGATCATTTCCTGATAACATTTACATTTACAATAATTGATTACACAGCAGTGGAGAGTAGACTTTATCAAAGTAGATGTCTTTCTGAAAGTGCTGTAACTAAGTTTAAGAATATAATCCACCCACTGTTATCATCTTCAATGCCCTGTACCAACATAGAGCAGAGCAGCTATCTGAACGCTACTCCAACAGAGGTCGATCATCTTGTTAATAATTTTACCTCCTCACTACGTACGACTCTGGATACTGTAGCTCCGGTGAAAACTAAGGTCTCAAATCAGAAGTACCTGACTCCGTGGTATAATTCTCAAACACGTAGCCTAAAGCAGATAACTCGTAAGCTGGAGAGGAAATGGCGTGTCACAAATTTCGAAGATGATCATTTAGCCTGGAGAAATAGTTTGTTGCTTTATAAGAAAGCCCTCCGCAAAGCCAGAACATCTTACTATTCATCACTGATTGAAGAAAATAAGAACAACCCAGGTTTCTCTTCAGCACTGTAGCCAGGCTGACAAAAAGTCAGCTCTACTGAGCCAACATCCCTTTAACGTTAACTAGTAATGACTTCATGAACTTCTTCACAAATAAAATTGTAATCATTAGAGAAAAAATTACCAATAATCATCCCACAGATGTAATATTATCTACAGCTACTCTCAGTACCATTGATATTCATTTAGACTCTTTTTCTCCAATTGATCTTTCTGAGTTAACTTCAATAATTACTTCCTCCAAACCATCAACGTGTCTTTTAGACCCCATTCCTACAAAACTGCTCAAAGAAGTCCTGCCATTAATTAAT
This sequence comes from Oreochromis niloticus, assembly GCF_001858045.2. Taxonomy (NCBI): domain Eukaryota; kingdom Metazoa; phylum Chordata; class Actinopteri; order Cichliformes; family Cichlidae; genus Oreochromis; species Oreochromis niloticus. Next base: position 6,011 of record NW_020329237.1, on the reverse strand, counting down.
GCTTCAATCTTAAATATGATCAACCTATCTCTAATAATCGGCTATGTACCACAGGCCTTCAAGGTGGCTGTAGTTAAGCCTTTACTTAAAAAGCCATCCCTAGACCCAGCAGTCTTAGCTAATTATAGGCCAATCTCCAACCTTCCTTTCATATCAAACATCCTTGAAAGAGTAGTTGTCAAACAGCTAACAGATCATCTGCAGAGGAATGGCTTATTTGAAGAGTTTCAGTCAGGTTTCAGAGCTCATCACAGCACAGAAACAGCTTTAGTGAAGGTTACAAATGATCTTCTTATGGCCTCTGACAGTGGACTCATCTCTGTGCTTGTCCTGCTAGACCTCAGTGCAGCGTTCGATACTGTTGACCATAATAATCTATTAGCGCGATTAGAGCACGCTGTAGGTATTACAGGTACTGCGCTGCAGTGGTTTGTATCATATCTATCTAATAGACTCCAATTTGTTCATGTAAATGGAGAGTCCTCTCACACACTAAGGTCAATTATGGCGTTCCACAGGGTTCGGTGCTAGGACAAATGCTGTTTACATTATACATGCTTCCCTTAGGCAGCATCATTAGAAGACATAGCATACATTTTCACTGCTATGCAGATGACACCCAGCTCTATCTGTCCATGAAGCCAGGTAACACACACCAATTAGTTAAACTGCAGGAATGTCTTAAAGACATAAAGACCTGGATGGCCGCTAACTTTCTGCTTCTTAATTCAGATCAAACTGAGGTTATTGTACTCGGCCCTGAAAATCTTAGAAATATGGTATCTAAGCAGATTCTTACTCTGGATGGCATTACCTTGGCCTCCAGTAACGCTGTGAGGAACCTTGGAGTCATTTTTGACCAGGACATGTCCTTCAACGCACATATTAAACAAATATGTAAGACTGCTTTCTTCCGTTTGCGCAACATCTCTAAAATTAGAAATATCCTGTCTCGGAGTGATGCTAAAAAACTAGTTCATGCATTTATTACTTCCAGGCTGGACTACTGTAATTCTTTATTATCAGGAAGTCCTAAAAACTCGCTGAAAAGCCTTCAGTTAATCCAAAATGCTGCAGCAAGAGTACTGACGGGGACTAGAAAGAGAGAGCAGATTTCTCCTGTTTTGGCTTCCCTTCATTGGCTTCCTGTTAAATCCAGAATTGAATTCAAAATCCTGCTCCTCACATACAAGGTCTTAAATAATCAGGCCCTGTTAAAAGGGAGTTTTTCCTTCCCCACTGTCGCCAAAGTGCTTGCTCATAGGGGGTCATATGATTGTTGGGTTTTTCTCTGAATCTATTATTGTACGATCTACTGTACAATATAAAGCGCCTTGAGGCGACTGTTGTTGTGATTTGGCGCTATATAAATAAAACTGAATTGAATTGAACTTCAGAAAAACCCAATCAACAGCTGTAACCATATTTATACAATTTTCATGTATTTTTTTAGCGGCTCCTTGGTGGAGGAGACAGCCACCCTCAGGGCTTCCAAAGCTAGTATACTCTTACTGCTGGTCCCAAGCCTGGATAAATGAGAGGATTACATCAAGAAGGTCATATGATGTAAAAATGTGTTTGGATTCATCTGCTGTGATTCCCTCCTGGGGAAAATAAGGCAAGAGCCAAAAATATCAGATACGGTACTTTTGTTTTTTCTTTTTAATCAAACATAACTCAGTAGCGCTCCATTTTCACCTAATCTTAATGTACAGTAAGTACTAATTGTGGGCTAGCAGAAGCTAGGAGGTTAGATAATCAAGGTGATGACTAAGTAATATTTGTAAATGACAGAGTAGCTCTTGATTCCACAGAGCTAGGTGATCAACTATTTGGCACAGCTGACAGACTTTCTTTCAGCTAATTGACCTGTTGGAGTCGTGGTTCAATAAGCCGTCCGTTTGTGAGGTGAGTCAATTTCATCAAGCAGCAGCTCATTAGCTGACTGGCTGGTTAACTGTCTCAGTAACGGAGCCAAACTCCTCCTTGAGCAGTTTGAACACGTTGTCCGAGAACTCGTCTCTCGGCCTGCCCGTGCCGTTCAGCTGGAGGTCGGGGTGGTGTGGGATGTAAGAGGACGGGCAGTGCAGCTCATTGAGAGTAAACCAGAAGGTGTCTGGACCCACCTGGATTAAGTGTCGGAACACACTGTGCAGGAAAGGGAAAGAAACACAGGAACAGGATTAGCTCTGAGCTGTGTTTTGCTTTGTATGTAATATCTATTGTATGGAAAACACCTTCCTATGATCCAAAGTGACAGACTGAACCAGTTTTGCTGGCTTTAACATGCGAACCAACAGTTTAACTATAAGCTCATTAACTCAACACTGCCTTTCTCTTCAGGTTTGTTTTTTAAATCACCTCCAAGCAGGAAAATACTTAAAGCATGTGTTTTTACTTGTGGCTGCTATGTTGCTACCCAAACACTTAGATCAATAATTCAGAATGATGTGAGTTATTAAAGGCTGCTTGCATACTGCATTCTGAGCTATTTTTTAGTCATTTACTTTGTTTATTCACAGCTTCCATCTGTCCTTTACATTACTGTAGGTCTCACAGTGCACACATTTTGCATCAGCTGCCAGTGTAAAGGTGAAATGAGTTCCCTTTCAGATTCGTACACACAGTATTGGGATATCACGGCCCTACGTGTCCTGAAGACACTTCTATTCACACCTGTAAGGCAACTGACCTGTGATGATATGCCACATATAAACTCATCATCACAGTCATTCCTCACTTTTTATGCTCTTTACCTGGCTAGGAACACTTTTGCCAAGTTGGGATTGCTAGCTATTGCTAGTTAGCTCTGTGGTGTGGCAACCTGAAGTTAACTGCTCTCTTGGTTTTAGCCACCACCGCTGAACTACATCTGCGTATTTCTGGAAGTTCCTTTCTCAAGGGATAAAATGAGTGAGGGTGATACTTAAATCAGGCCCACAAACTGATTTACTAAAGTTTGGGCTAAAGGGCTAAAAGTCTTATATTACATTATTATAAAGACTTACCTTAAACAGGCTTCTTGCAGTCTGATGGGTTGTCTGGAGCTCAGGTAGGGTAGACAGGCTTCACAAACAGCATCTAGGTCTGCTTCAGCTGAGAAAACCAAACACAGGACATTTTTACTATATTTTATTCATATAAAAATTGTAATACTTTTACCTTTTATCCAGAAATTACAACAGAAATCAACTTGTAAAAGAAAATAAAAAGAATCAAATGCAACAAAGCCAAGTTAATTTCACGGATTAATCACAGCAGCAGAATACAGTTTGAGCTCGGTGCCTGGTCTTCGGGTGGATCACTCCCTGCAAATATGTTACTCATAAAACTCCAGGAGCATACAGGTGGATGCTGGGGTGGTGGATGGGCTGAAACAGCAGGCAGTGGTGCAGCAGGATGTGAGGAAAGTGGGGCACGTTACATGTCCAGCTCCAGGCTTGGCTCCAGACATGGTTACAGTTGTGAATGCTTCTTTTCTGATTATGTCCAGTGCGTGCACATAATGACACTTTTATATCCAAAAGAACAAATCCTTTAAAAATATGATCCTGGTTCCGAATAATATGGGGTAAAGATAAGAAGGGAGGAGGGAAAGAAGAGGAAGTAGGAAAAGATGAAAGAGTATAAAAAGTAGACCAAGCCTGGACTTTACCTCTGCTAACTCCTAATGAGCTCAGTAAAAGTGCTGAGGTGGTTCAGGGAGGATTTCACAGCAGTTTTGAGAGGTTAGAACTCTCCTTTTTAAACCCATCCTTGTCCCACCCACTGTGAACTGAAGCCACAGACATACTGAAACCCACTTCACAGATTAATCACAAAGAGCATCTCAAACACACAACGTGTATCGTGCCTGTTTATCTGCACACTATACTGTATGAGAGAGTTTGCTGTACACAAAGTGCCGTAAGCTATGTTAAAGGAACAGTTTCACAAACAACCTGATTTCTTACAAAATGAAACAATTGTCTTTACACTGCAGTCCTTGTCACTGTTAGATGTAACGCTGGCTCTGGAAAGGCTGCAGACAGCTCTGTCACCTTTGTGACTCTTTTCCTCTGTCAGCGATGAACCTCAGTGGGAGGGTGTGACATTCGTGATGTTCACGCTGTCACTCAGTTCACCTCCACACTGCGCAGGTGACCAAAAATTACACAAGCAGCTCATAATTGCATAATTGGGAATGTAATGGCAGAAGCCTGCAGGCCTTGAATATTTTCAACATGCTAATGGAAGTATGTTGAACAAAAAGTCAACAAAAATAACAACAACAACTTCTCTGAGCTTATCAATTAAATGGCTTCGCATTCGCTGATTGAACAATCACGTTTTTCTCAGTTGGGTATAAGCAGAGCTGCTTGCAGTCGTAGCTGTGTGTGCAGTTTGGACCTGAGCAGCATCCTGCTGGCACAGCTGGCTGTGGTCCGTATCATCAAAGTCATGTTTAAAATATGTTGAATCACAGAGCTGCCACAGTGAAGAGGCGTTTTTAGTAACAACATCACCGTCACGTGTTTAGGATGTCGAACTGTTTCACAGTTTAAGGTTTTTATAATAAAACAGAGATGCCCTGATGATGATGCCGATGGCTGATTTTCATTGTTATACGAGACTGCCACCTGGTGGGGAAGGAGCTTCAATGAGTTCTTTGACAAAAGCAGCAAGCCGTCAAAATTCAATAAAACCTTCCCGTTGTGTACTCATGGATGAATTGTAGTATTTACAAAACTCCTATATATCCAAAAGCTGATGAAACAATTTCCCAGCAGCAGCTCTGAGTGAATAAATGAGTGTTTACAGACTTAACGTGTCTGTATTTGTCAGCTCATCAATGAAAATATGAATAACAAATTTAAAAATATTCCAGCTGATGACAGGAGCTGACGAGTAGCCTAATTTACACCCACAAGTTGAATCAGCGGACACTTGCACCAAAGATCACAAAACACTATCAGCTTCATTTATCCCAAAGTCCTACTTTGTGATTCTCTGAGACAGTTTGAAAAGCAGCCTCTAAGAAGGCATCCACAGTGATTTTTCTGTGCTGATAGAAGAAATGTTAGTTTCAAGAGTCTTCACATTACAACCCAAAGAAGAAAATAATAGAACTATTTCTGAATGAAATAAGCCTGTTGTTGGGCACCATCTTTCATTCTTTCACTACTAAGAGTTTAAAACTAAAGACGACTTGAATAATTTTGACTCACGTACTGAAAAGAGAGGTTTGTTTTACTTACCCTGAAGGCTCTGAGGACTGCTAATGGGTCATCGGCTGTGAGTCTCTGCAGGAGTGCTGGCCAGCAGCGATGAGCCATAGGCAGCAGTTCATTTTCCCTCTCACTCAGCACCTGAACGCACAACTCCAGCACATCCAGCACCTAAAGACAAAGACACACAACACACCTAACAATTATCTCTGTTTTGATCCTGATTATATGTGAGCTGAAACTAATTATTGAGGTCTTCATTGAGAGCCCAAACTCCTGAGCAGGCACGACTTCAGCACAGACTTATTTCTGTTTCACTCCTGGACCAGACTGAATGTTTTTCCTTGATGAGCATTACACCAGTGAACAGTCATCCACACAGTTCTGACAGGATGAATTGTACCAACGCTGGCGGTCCTACCCTCACAAGAATGATTATTTTTGTTACTAGTCCAACAGTTGACTCGACATAAAACTACCTTGAGTCGGAGCCTGAGGCTGGGATCAGACAGCAGATGAATGCAGCGCTCCATAGCATCCTTAGTGATGCTGAGGTGGGAGGGAAGCTCTGCTTTCACATCAGGACTACCAATATCTTCAACATCCTCACACTCAGTGGGAGGGACCTCTGCAATGGAGCACATGTACAGTTAGACCGCCAGTTTAGCAGCGAGGTTCAGATTTCTATGACTCTTAATTACAATGATCCATCTCCTCTACACTTATTCATCTTCGAGAATGGAGATGTGCATGGCCCGGCAGTCCCTCTGCAAATCTCAACTCTCAAGAAAAGAGCAGCTGTGC
>NW_020329236.1:0-16349 GCF_001858045.2 Oreochromis niloticus | reverse complement strand
TCACTTGACGCCGTTTTAATCCGCTCCAATGCCTTATCTTTTTCCTCTCTCAATTCCCTCCATCATCCCGCTACACCCTCCAAGTACTGGAAGGAGCTCCGTCAGACCAGCTCATGCAACAGAGCCAAGTGCCCCAACAGCCCTGGTATCTAAAACCTCAGCCTCCGGTCTCTCGGCCTTCTCAGCTTCAGTTTTTGTTCAGCTTCTCCTGTGTCCCTTTGTCATCTATAGCACACATGGTCTCCTTTCATCAGACTGCATCATTGTCTGCTGTCTCTCATTGCAGGTGTTTCATCACTGAGAGGTGCGTTCTCTCATTTCTCTCTCTCCATGTCAAAAACGGGATGCCTGAAACACATGGACAGTTCAGCAGAGCTGCAATAATGTTAAGAAGCCACAGCCTTCTGATGTTACAGGTCCTGTAATTTCCTGTGTTCATTTAGTCTGTGACATGTTGTCGCTGTAACCAGAACTGTTGCCACAATCTCTTAACAACCTGTGATCTGACGTGTGCACTTGCGTGTCTCTCAGGCAACAGACCGACCAATGGGAAGATCTGGCTGGATGTGGCAAGTCTGAGACCATTTGACCTGGTGATTCCATTCACCATCCAGAAAGGAGAGGTCACAGGTAACAAGTCTACTTAATAAACAGATAGTTTGAGCATAATGATGTGTGTGGTCATTGTTTTTGTCCTCTGCTTTAGGTGAGGTCCGAATGGCATCAGGCAAAGTTGCTAAGCTTGACATCACAGACAACAACGATGGCACAGTTGCTGACAAGTACGCTCCCACAGAGGCCGGTCTGCATGAGATGGATATCAAATACGATGGCACCACATCCCAGGTATCTGCATATGGTCAGGAGAAATGCGTGGGAATGAAGTGCATGGAGAAAATAGTTTGGAAGGAAGTCACTAACCGCTCTTTTTCTGTCTGTCAACAGGAAGTCCCTTGCAGTTCTACATGGATTGCATGAACGGTGCCTATGGCCCTGGCCTTATCCACGATCCATCTGGAGATGTTCCAAGACTACATGCCTGGAAACATTCTGCCCGAAACCCACTGCTTCACCCCTCCCCTGCAGCTGAGCCACAAACCTGCTGAAAACTGCTGTTCACAAACGCTGTCCATCTAATCTGACTGGGCTGGAGCTGTTTGCAAAGAAGAATGGGCAAGAATTTCAGTCTCTAGATGTGCAAAGCTGGTAGAGACATACCCTAAAAGACTGGCAGCTGTAATTGCAGCAAAAGGTGGTTCTACAAAGTATTGACTCAGGGGGCTGAATAATTACGCACACCCCACATTTCAGTTATTTATTTGTAAAAATGTTTGGAATCATGTATGATTTTCGTTCCACTTCTCACGTGTGCACCACTCTGTATTGGTCTTTCACGTGGAATTCCAATAAAATTGATTCATGTTTGTGGCTGTAATGTGACAAAATGTGGAAAAGTTCAAGGGGGCCGAATACTTTCGCAAGCCACTGTATAATATTGACAAACCAGCACTGGTATTGGTATCAGATCGATACTAGCTTTGTTTCTCTCTTCAGTCTGTCTGTAGACCACTGAACTGTATAAATGATTTTTTGGAATGAAAAAATCGTTAACTTTCCTTTTCCCTGGGGCTTTGCATCAGTCGCCTCCTCCCAGCCTCATATTTCTGACAGTGTAATCAAACAGGTGCTTTGGTTTCATCTTCTCCACAACTGTATTTCCCCTCATGGTGGCTTCTTATCATAAGTAATGTGCCAAAACGTTATTACTTGCATGGGCTCACAGTGGGTAGTTGTGGGCGGGAGTGTGTGAGCAGGGCAAACCCACGCTTAACCTCCACAGGGCAACAGAAGTTTTGACCTTTGATGTCCCTATATGGGCCCAGATGGACAAAATTATTCTGGATGGGTTTTCTAAAACCTGTAGTGGTCCAGTTCTTTAACCTGAGCCCCAAAGGGTTTTCTGAGCTTCCTGCTCGAAAATGAAATGCCCCAAATTAATTGAGTGCAATTACAAACTCTGTGTATACAATCGTGGTATCAAAAGAAAGCTAACACTTGTGAAATGTCATCAGAGGTGTAAATATTGCAGCAGATATTACTGTGTCAAAGTTACTGAGACTGGAACACAGAAAAAGTGAGTAGATTTTATTCCCGCCAAATTTTTTTATTTATTTTTTTAACATATAACCCTTTTAAAAACATGCTTCAGTTCACATTTCACAACAAACAAAGAAACAAACAACCTTTATTTGTCACATACACAATCATACAGGGTACAACATGTAGTGAAATGCTTGTGTCTGAGCTGCAGACCTTTAATTCCCGAAATTCAGTATAAACATCATCTGTGCAAAGTTTTATGTTTCTAAAGTGAAACCGTGAAAAATTACAGCACTGCCAACACATAAATATCCAGACGTTGAACAAAAAGGCCCAATTTTGCACACATTGAACACCATGTCAGTTGAATTTTTTAGGTATTAAACAGCAGAAATTATTTAATTTTATTAACAGGCCTAAAAATACTTTTTGAGCCAATATTTTTTTCTTTTTTTACTTTTTTAAGTTGAACAACTAAACAACAAATATACATAATAATGCAGTTATAGAAAGGGCAGGAAAAATGTCACAGCTTGCAGTATCTTTTACAACTCATGTATACAAATACAAGTCGGTAAACAAAAAAGGAATACATTAGGAGAAAAAAAACAAAAAAATATTAAGAAAGAAAAAAGGGTGCTCGAGGTATAAATAACGTATAAATCAAGTGAAACATTTGACACAGCTCCTGTGTTTTACATGCTTTAATTTGTGCTGTTCTTAGATTCTCTAGATAACTGTGGTGGTTTTTGTGGTCTTCTTTTGCGGCTCTTTCAGTGAATTTAGTCAGAGCGCGGTGAAGCTTGGTGTTTGGAATCGTGATAGCTCTGGAAGATAACCAGCCTTTCTTATCCGGTTACATGAGGTCTGATGAATTTGTGGTTCAGTTTTGTTTGTTTAGTGGACTTGTGTGCATTTACGTAACTGCTCTTTTAATCATGGCTTGTTTTCGTTGTGTTTGGTGGTTGTAGAAATGGTTTATATGAGATTTTAGCGGAGATGTGCCCACAGAGTGAATGTAAAATGCAAATGATGCAGTAGAAACAGTCTACGTCATTTCCTGGATGCTGTACGAAAAGTAGCGGTAAGAAATCGAAGGCGTGACCGTTATGATTTTGAATATAATATCTGTGTGTGCGCTGAGTAAGTACTGAGTAAGTACTTTCAAGGCATAGAAATGACTCAAAATATTTATAACACTGTCTTTGCTCACTTATAGATCGTTAGACACACAGATAAATTGCATGTGCATGTGGTGTTGAAGTACTTTCAAGTACAGATGAGATAACACCTTATCATATTATCATCGTCAAAGTGAGCATATACGCACGCACTCTTATCTCTTCTATGTAAAGTTTTGAATATACCTATAATCCAGGTAACCTTTGATAACAGCGCACTAAACTATTAGCTTAATCTAAGATATGGGTTCGAATAGGTGTTCTCCCACTATTGCGCTACCATGAAGTGAGGGGTACAAGTTAAACTGTCCAGGGTTAACATAGAAAGACAATCATCCACACTCACATTCACACCTGCGGTCAGTTTAGAATCCGAAAAAACGATGTGGGCTTCATAGATAATTGGCAAACCTTCTGGAGGAAACCTGGTCTGTTAGGAGAACGGCATCCATCCCACTTTGGATGGAGCAGCTCTCATTTCTAGAAATATGGACCAATTATTAACCCCCAAAATATGACTATCCAGAGTTGGGACAGGAAGGAGAGTTGCAGTCTTACACGCCTCTCTGCAGCTTCTCTCCTCCTGCTACCCCCAAAAACCCATCTCCATTGAGACTGTGTCAGCTCCCAAACAGACAAAAAACAAACTAAAAACCAGCAATAAACAACTTAAACATAAAAAATCACAAAGAAGAACAATACAGTATCCACATCTGAACCAAAGAGTAAAACAGTGAAATGTGGATTATTAAATATTAGGTCTCTCTCCTCCAAGTCTCTGTTAGTACATGACTTAATAATTGATCAACAAATCGATTTACTCTGCCTTACAGAAACCTGGTTGCAGCAGGATATTATGTTAGTTTAAATGAATCAACACCCCCGAGTCATTCTAACTACCAGAAACCTCGAAGCACAGGCCGAGGGGGCGGTGTGGCAGCAATTTTTCACACCAGCCTATTTATCAACGAAAGACCAAGACAGACTTTTAATTCATTTGAAAGCCTGATGCTTAGCCTCGTCCACCCCAGCTGTAAAACTCAGAAACCAGTCTTACTTCTTATCATCTATCGTCCACCTGGGCCTTACACAGAGTTTCTGTCTGATTTCTCAGACTTTTTATCTGATTTAGTGCTCAGCTCAGATAAATAATTATTGTGGGTGATTTAACATCCATGTAGATGCTAAGAATGACAGCCTCAACATGGCATTTAATCTGTTATTAGACTCAATTGGCTTCTCTCAAAATGTAAAAGAACCCACCCACCACTTTAATCACACCCTAGATCTTGTTTAACATATGCATAGAAACTGAAGATTTAACAGTGTTTCCTGAAAACCACCTCCTGTCTGATCATTTCCTGATAACATTTACATTACAATAATTGATTACACAGCAGTGGAGAGTAGACTTTATCAAAGTAGATGTCTTTCTGAAAGTGTGTAACTAAGTTTAAGAACATAATCCACCCACTGTTATCATCTTCAATGCCCTGTACCAACATAGAGCAGAGCAGCTATCTGAACGCTACTCCAACAGAGGTCGATCATCTTGTTAATAATTTTACCTCCTCACTACGTACGACTCTGGATACTGTAGCTCCGGTGAAAACTAAGGTCTCAAATCAGAAGTACCTGACTCCGTGGTATAATTCTCAAACACGTAGCCTAAAGCAGATAACTCGTAAGCTGGAGAGGAAATGGCGTGTCACAAATTTCGAAGATGATCATTTAGCCTGAGAAATAGTTTGTTGCTTTATAAGAAAGCCCTCCGCAAAGCCAGAACATCTTACTATTCATCACTGATTGAAGAAAATAAGAACAACCCCAGGTTCTCTTCAGCACTGTAGCCAGGCTGACAAAAAGTCAGCTCTACTGAGCCAACAATCCCTTTAACGTTAACTAGTAATGACTTCATGAACTTCTTCACAAATAAATTGTAATCATTAGAGAAAAATTACCAATAATCATCCACAGATGTAATATTATCTACAGCTACTCTCAGTACCATTGATATTCATTTAGACTCTTTTTCTCCAATTGATCTTTCTGAGTTAACTTCAATAATTACTTCCTCCAAACCATCAACGTGTCTTTTAGACCCCATTCCTACAAAACTGCTCAAAGAAGTCCTGCCATTAATTAATGCTTCAATCTTAAATATGATCAACCTATCTCTAATAATCGGCTATGTACCACAGGCCTTCAAGTGGCTGTAGTTAAGCCTTTACTTAAAAAGCCATCCCTAGACCCAGCAGTCTTAGCTAATTATAGGCCAGTCTCCAACCTTCCTTTCATATCAAACATCCTTGAAAGAGTAGTTGTCAACAGCTAACAGATCATCTGCAGAGGAATGGCTTATTTGAAGAGTTTCAGTCAGGTTTCAGAGCTCATCACAGCACAGAAACAGCTTTAGTGAAGGTTACAAATGATCTTCTTATGGCCTCTGACAGTGGACTCATCTCTGTGCTTGTCCTGCTAGACCTCAGTGCAGCGTTCGATACTGTTGACCATAATAATCTATTAGCGCGATTAGAGCACGCTGTAGGTATTACAGGTACTGCGCTGCAGTGGTTTGTATCATATCTATCTAATAGACTCCAATTTGTTCATGTAAATGGAGAGTCCTCTTCACACACTAAGGTCAATTATGGCGTTCCACAGGGTTCGGTGCTAGGACAAATGCTGTTTACATTATACATGCTTCCCTTAGCAGCATCATTAGAAAGACATAGCATACATTTTCACTGCTATGCAGATGACACCCAGCTCTATCTGTCCATGAAGCCAGGTAACACACACCAATTAGTTAAACTGCAGGAATGTCTTAAAGACATAAAGACCTGGATGGCCGCTAACTTTCTGCTTCTTAATTCAGATCAAACTGAGGTTATTGTACTCGGCCCTGAAATCTTAGAAATATGGTATCTAAGCAGATTCTTACTCTGGATGGCATTACCTTGGCCTCCAGTAACGCTGTGAGGAACCTTGGAGTCATTTTTGACCAGGACATGTCCTTCAACGCACATATTAACAAATATGTAAGACTGCTTTCTTCCGTTTGCGCAACATCTCTAAAATTAGAAATATCCTGTCTCGGAGTGATGCTAAAAAGTAGTTCATGCATTTATTACTTCCAGGCTGGACTACTGTAATTCTTTATTATCAGGAAGTCCTAAAAACTCGCTGAAAAGCCTTCAGTTAATCCAAAATGCTGCAGCAAGAGTACTGACGGGGACTAGAAAGAGAGAGCAGATTTCTCCTGTTTTGGCTTCCCTTCATTGGCTTCCTGTTAAATCCAGAATTGAATTCAAAATCCTGCTCCTCACATACAAGGTCTTAAATAATCAGGCCCTGTTAAAAGGGAGTTTTTCCTTCCCCACTGTCGCCAAAGTGCTTGCTCATAGGGGGTCATATGATTGTTGGGTTTTTCTCTGAATCTATTATTGTACGATCTACTGTACAATATAAAGCGCCTTGAGGCGACTGTTGTTGTGATTTGGCGCTATATAAATAAAACTGAATTGAATTGAACTTCAGCAAAAAACCAATCAACAGCTGTAACCATATTTATACATTTTCATGTATTTTTTTAGCGGCTCCTTGGTGGAGGAGACAGCCACCCTCAGGGCTTCCAAGCTAGTATACTCTTACTGCTGGTCCCAGCCTGGATAAATGAGAGGATTACATCAAGAAGGTCATATGATGTAAAAATGTGTTTGGATTCATCTGCTGTGATTCCCTCCTGGGGAAAATAAGGCAAGAGCCAAAATATCAGATACGGTACTTTTTGTTTTTTCTTTTTAATCAAACATAACTCAGTAGCGCTCCATTTTCACCTAATCTTAATGTACAGTAAGTACTAATTGTGGGCTAGCAGAAGCTAGGAGGTTAGATAATCAAGGTGATGACTAAGTAATATTTGTAAATGACAGAGTAGCTCTTGATTCACAGAGCTAGGTGATCAACTATTTGGCACAGCTGACAGACTTTCTTTCAGCTAATTGACCTGTTGGAGTCGTGGTTCAATAAGCCGTCCGTTTGTGAGGTGAGTCAATTTCATCAAGCAGCAGCTCATTAGCTGACTGGCTGGTTAACTGTCTCAGTAACGGAGCCAAACTCCTCCTTGAGCAGTTTGAACACGTTGTCCGAGAACTCGTCTCTCGGCCTGCCCGTGCCGTTCAGCTGGAGGTCGGGGTGGTGTGGGATGTAAGAGGACGGGCAGTGCAGCTCATTGAGAGTAAACCAGAAGGTGTCTGGACCCACCTGGATTAAGTGTCGGAACACACTGTGCAGGAAAGGGAAAGAAACACAGGAACAGGATTAGCTCTGAGCTGTGTTTTGCTTTGTATGTAATATCTATTGTATGGAAACACCTTCCTATGATCCAAAGTGACAGACTGAACCAGTTTTGCTGGCTTTAACATGCGAACCAACAGTTTAACTATAAGCTCATTAACTCAACACTGCCTTTCTCTTCAGGTTTGTTTTTTAAATCACCTCCAAGCAGGAAAATACTTAAAGCATGTGTTTTTACTTGTGGCTGCTATGTTGCTACCCAAACACTTAGATCAATAATTCAGAATGATGTGAGTTATTAAAGGCTGCTTGCATACTGCATTCTGAGCTATTTTTTTAGTCATTTACTTTGTTTATTCACAGCTTCCATCTGTCCTTTACATTACTGTAGGTCTCACAGTGCACACATTTTGCATCAGCTGCCAGTGTAAAGGTGAAATGAGTTCCCTTTCAGATTCGTACACACAGTATTGGGATATCACGGCCCTACGTGTCCTGAAGACACTTCTATTCACACCTGTAAGGCAACTGACCTGTGATGATATGCCACATATAAACTCATCATCACAGTCATTCCTCACTTTTTATGCTCTTTACCTGGCTAGGAACACTTTTGCCAAGTTGGGATTGCTAGCTATTGCTAGTTAGCTCTGTGGTGTGGCAACCTGAAGTTAACTGCTCTCTTGGTTTTAGCCACCACCGCTGAACTACATCTGCGTATTTCTGGAAGTTCCTTTCTCAAGGGATAAAATGAGTGAGGGTGATACTTAAATCAGGCCCACAAACTGATTTACTAAAGTTTGGGCTAAAGGGCTAAAAGTCTTATATTACATTATTATAAAGACTTACCTTAAACAGGCTTCTTGCAGTCTGATGGGTTGTCTGGAGCTCAGGTAGGGTAGACAGGCTTCACAAACAGCATCTAGGTCTGCTTCAGCTGAGAAACCAAACACAGGACATTTTACTATATTTTATTCATATAAAATTGTAATACTTTTACCTTTTATCCAGAAATTACAACAGAAATCAACTTGTAAAGAAAATAAAAAGAATCAAATGCAACAAAGCCAAGTTAATTTCACGGATTAATCACAGCAGCAGAATACAGTTTGAGCTCGGTGCCTGGTCTTCGGGTGGATCACTCCCTGCAAATATGTTACTCATAAAACTCCAGGAGCATACAGGTGGATGCTGGGGTGGTGGATGGGCTGAAACAGCAGGCAGTGGTGCAGCAGGATGTGAGGAAAGTGGGGCACGTTACATGTCCAGCTCCAGGCTTGGCTCCAGACATGGTTACAGTTGTGAATGCTTCTTTTCTGATTATGTCCAGTGCGTGCACATAATGACACTTTTATATCCAAAAGAACAAATCCTTTAAAAATATGATCCTGGTTCCGAATAATATGGGGTAAAGATAAGAAGGGAGGAGGGAAAGAAGAGGAAGTAGGAAAAGATGAAAGAGTATAAAAAGTAGACCAAGCCTGGACTTTACCTCTGCTAACTCCTAATGAGCTCAGTAAAAGTGCTGAGGTGGTTCAGGGAGGATTCACAGCAGTTTTGAGAGGTTAGAACTCTCCTTTTTAAACCCATCCTTGTCCCACCCACTGTGAACTGAAGCCACAGACATACTGAAACCCACTTCACAGATTAATCACAAAGAGCATCTCAAACACACAACGTGTATCGTGCCTGTTTATCTGCACACTATACTGTATGAGAGAGTTTGCTGTACACAAAGTGCCGTAAGCTATGTTAAAGGAACAGTTTCACAAACAACCTGATTTCTTACAAAATGAAACAATTGTCTTTACACTGCAGTCCTTGTCACTGTTAGATGTAACGCTGGCTCTGGAAAGGCTGCAGACAGCTCTGTCACCTTTGTGACTCTTTTCCTCTGTCAGCGATGAACCTCAGTGGGAGGGTGTGACATTCGTGATGTTCACGCTGTCACTCAGTTCACCTCCACACTGCGCAGGTGACCAAAATTACACAAGCAGCTCATAATTGCATAATTGGGAATGTAATGGCAGAAGCCTGCAGGCCTTGAATATTTTCAACATGCTAATGGAAGTATGTTGAACAAAAAGTCAACAAAAATAACAACAACAACTTCTCTGAGCTTATCAATTAAATGGCTTCGCATTCGCTGATTGAACAATCACGTTTTTCTCAGTTGGGTATAAGCAGAGCTGCTTGCAGTCGTAGCTGTGTGTGCAGTTTGGACCTGAGCAGCATCCTGCTGGCACAGCTGGCTGTGGTCCGTATCATCAAAGTCATGTTTAAAATATGTTGAATCACAGAGCTGCCACAGTGAAGAGGCGTTTTTAGTAACAACATCACCGTCACGTGTTTAGGATGTCGAACTGTTTCACAGTTTAAGGTTTTTATAATAAAACAGAGATGCCCTGATGATGATGCCGATGGCTGATTTTCATTGTTATACGAGACTGCCACCTGGTGGGGAAGGAGCTTCAATGAGTTCTTTGACAAAAGCAGCAAGCCGTCAAATTCAATAAAACCTTCCCGTTGTGTACTCATGGATGAATTGTAGTATTTACAAAACTCTATATATCCAAAAGCTGATGAAACAATTTCCCAGCAGCAGCTCTGAGTGAATAAATGAGTGTTTACAGACTTAACGTGTCTGTATTTGTCAGCTCATCAATGAAAATATGAATAACAAATTTAAATATTCCAGCTGATGACAGGAGCTGACGAGTAGCCTAATTTACACCCACAAGTTGAATCAGCGGACACTTGCACCAAAGATCACAAAACACTATCAGCTTCATTTATCCCAAAGTCCTACTTTGTGATTCTCTGAGACAGTTTGAAAAGCAGCCTCTAAGAAGGCATCCACAGTGATTTTTCTGTGCTGATAGAAGAAATGTTAGTTTCAAGAGTCTTCACATTACAACCCAAAGAAGAAATAATAGAACTATTTCTGAATGAAATAAGCCTGTTGTTGGGCACCATCTTTCATTCTTTCACTACTAAGAGTTTAAAACTAAAGACGACTTGAATAATTTTGACTCACGTACTGAAAAGAGAGGTTTGTTTTACTTACCCTGAAGGCTCTGAGGACTGCTAATGGGTCATCGGCTGTGAGTTCTGCAGGAGTGCTGGCCAGCAGCGATGAGCCATAGGCAGCAGTTCATTTTCCCTCTCACTCAGCACCTGAACGCACAACTCCAGCACATCCAGCACCTAAAGACAAAGACACACAACACACCTAACAATTATCTCTGTTTTGATCCTGATTATATGTGAGCTGAAACTAATTATTGAGGTCTTCATTGAGAGCCCAAACTCCTGAGCAGGCACGACTTCAGCACAGACTTATTTCTGTTTCACTCCTGGACCAGACTGAATGTTTTTCCTTGATGAGCATTACACCAGTGAACAGTCATCCACACAGTTCTGACAGGATGAATTGTACCAACGCTGGCGGTCCTACCCTCACAAGAATGATTATTTTTGTTACTAGTCCAACAGTTGACTCGACATAAAACTACCTGAGTCGGAGCCTGAGGCTGGGATCAGACAGCAGATGAATGCAGCGCTCCATAGCATCCTTAGTGATGCTGAGGTGGGAGGGAAGCTCTGCTTTCACATCAGGACTACCAATATCTTCAACATCCTCACACTCAGTGGGAGGGACCTCTGCAATGGAGCACATGTACAGTTAGACCGCCAGTTTAGCAGCGAGGTTCAGATTTCTATGACTCTTAATTACAATGATCCATCTCCTCTACACTTATTCATCTTCGAGAATGGAGATGTGCATGGCCCGGCAGTCCCTCTGCAAATCTCAACTCTCAAGAAAAGAGCAGCTGTGCGCTCGTAGCTGAGATCCAGATCCTGAACCATGTCCCCGACCAGCAGGCTGCAGTCAGAGTGAGTCAACAGAACTGTCAACACCGGTGGAGCCTGGCCAACAAGACAGGATTATAATGAAATACAGTACAAGCTCAGGGCAGCACAGGCTTAAGCAGACCAAGGAGGAAATCGGGTAAACCCTCCAGCAGTTATTTCTGTGTCCATTTTGGGTAAAACAAAAAACACATCATAACTACCTGTAAATGCAGGCTGAGCCTCTGAAGGTTGAGTGATATGTCATTAAGCAGGTAGTCAGAGTTCTCATTGATCAGTTCCTTGAGGGAAGCGTATCCACAGACCTTATTGATGTCCATATGGAGCTCAGCGCCGCCTGCTGACCAGCAGCGTCTCCTCACCAGCTTTCTCCAGCACAGGATACAGCCAGGTCGTCACAAGGGACGGAAATCGCGGCCCAGCGCCTGAGCACAGCAGGCCAAGGCCTCCGGTTGGATGCACAGCTGACAGATGTTGCTGTTGAGCTGGTGGATCGTGGATGCAGATCATTTTAGATGTTTCAGTAGCAGCCTGATGAATTAGCTGTGTCGTTAACCCACTTCAGCCATCCAAACAGATGACCATCTAAGGTGAATTATGCAGATCACTAGCACAGTACACAGATTACCACTTCTGATTCCAGCCAGACTTGTTGTTACTTCATTCTAATCATGCAGTAACAACAAAGATTTATTCCTACTGGCTTTTTAAAATGTGCTTCTTCTATTCTAGAAAAACAAAAACATCTTATCACAGGGTTTGGTTTTTTCAATGACATTTGTGTTGGCCAGTTGCAGGCAACATTTATCATTATTTAAATCTATTTTTATGTTTTAGGATTTTGTAAACTGCCTTTTTTTATGTTTTATGTTTTAGGATTTTGTAAAGTTTACAAAATCCTAAAACATAAAAACATTTTAAAAAAAGGCAGTTTACAATGTAAACTGCCTTTTTTAAATGTTAGATATTAGGAAATAGCTTAAAATTAGTGCATATTTAACTTGTTACACTGCCTTAATGTTGCCTGCATGGGATTCCTCATCAGCATATGACTGTACCCTGGATGATGATATGTGAGGAGCTTGAACTTGATTCGGCTAACAGAAACTAATTTAGCTAGCTTAGCACACATGTCTTGTGGCAGATATATGCACCTAAATGCTTTAAGTCATTGGCTGTTCTGCCAAATTGCCACCAAGCTGCAACTTTGTGAGCTGACTGTTTGGCGATTTTTGTGTTTTAGACAACAAAAAGAAAAGAAAAAGATCTACGGATTCAGGCTTTTCCTTACCTGTGGTAGTGGCATAGAATGACGTCACTGACATTGGTTTAATATGAAACAAACTTGTCAAACCAAAAAAAACCCAAAAAAGAAGAAGTGAGTCGGCGTGTCATCTTTACCGAGCACCATACATGTTTTGCAGACAAAAAACAAGTATTGCCGAACAAAAGATAAATGTCCTTTTTTTTCCTACTTTCGCCGGCTGGGCGTTTGGCGTAAGACGTAAGAAGTGGCGCTTTGAATCTGAGCGCCCGCGTTCGAATCCCTCACGGACTCGCTGCCACGACCATTGCTTGGGGGGCGGGGAGAAGCCAAGTCGCTTCTCCTTTTTCCTGATCTTGCCAAGTCCTCCGCCTGCTCTCTTATTACCTTTTATTACCGCAAAATACCCATGCTTGTCAGCTCTTCATTCCTCAACTATTTGCTGCTTATTACTCCACCTTCCACAACTTGCACTTTCTCTCTTCAGGCTACCAACTCTGCCTTCATTTTTTCACACTGTCTCCGACACTTTTACATCAAATTATTACCACCTAATAAGCACAGTGACAGAGGGACCCCAGGCTTTTTTCGGTAAGTTACATGTGTTTGTGTCCGTAACTACCGTCCTTAGCTAGGTCCTCAAATCTAGGCAGCTAAGATGACAACTGGGCTCTTCGGGGAAACTTGTTTGTAAAGTTGGTTTAGCTAATCCGTAGAGGCCAATGAATTGACCGTGACTAAAGAAATGATGAGAAAAGCACTGGGTTGCTGTTGTTGCTCTCCGGTCACTGATGCTAGCTAAGAGGATGTAATAAAGGCAAGGTAGCAGAGATGAAAAAGGAGTGGTTGTTGATAAATAAGTGGAGAAAAAGGTGGGCAGGGAAAAAAGCAGGTGTGAGTGTGTGAATGTGAGTATTTGAGTGTAAATGTGTGGTCTCCTGCGAAAGGCTGGGTGCCCGATGTGCACCTTGCGCTCTTTAATACAAGGATATTCCACGTTCTGCTATGTGGTGGGCTAGCAGGTTCATAACATAGAGGCTCAGGTTCGAGCCCTCGGCTCACCTGCCTCTCTATGTTTATCTGCTAGGGGAGGTCCAGGCAGGGGATCTTGGAGTGAAAATTCCGAGGGATGAACCTTGTTCAGCCTGGACTTCCCCTGATTTTGATTTTTCTCTGTTTTTTCTTTTACCTGCCAGCAACAAACAGCCCAGCCTGATTTATGGGACCTCCTTCTTGTCATGGCTACCAAGGACCACTCTTCTTCTGCCAACAAGTCATTGCCTGACAAATAATTATTTCCTATGTTTCCCTATGGGGTTTTTAATCTCCAATATCTTTACATATCTTGCTAGATAGACTTCCCTCAACAGGGTTTACAAACGCCTTATCCTCTTTGTCCACTTCAAATAACTTTAAACAACTATTCTTAGATTTCTTGCAACATCTGCTGTCCTCTTGCACAGATTACGCTTTTTAAAAAACTAACAAACACTTTTTTTAACGTCAACCCATTGTTGGAACTAGATAAATAAAGCATATATAAAAGTCACTACCAAAACTCATTGCAGCTTCGACCTTGTTATAGGAATGTTGTTTGTGGCTCAAGATGACTTGATTTCATCCATGAAGGATACATTTGATATATGTTTTCACATATTATAGACCAACAAGTTATTATAGCAGTTTAAATACGAGCGATCGGAAGCATGTGCTGATCAGCTTCAGTTTCTTCTCTGAAGTTGCTCTATTTCTCTTCAGGTTTCTCTCAGACCAAGATTGAATGTGATGACAAGGGTGATGGATGGTGTGACATGTGCTGCTGGCCCACAGAACCAGGTGAGTATGCTGTCCATGTGCTCTGCAACAATGAGGACATCCAACACTCTCAGTTAAGATTAGTTTTCATGATTGTTGCCTCAAGACCTGAGATCATGGTGGTGGGCTTGTGATGGACACACTTTTCATGGCTGAAAGCTCTCCTGTAGAGGCTAAGCCCTCTCGATCAACAACACACCTGCCGCTAACTACGTGTGTCTACCTTAAATATCTTTACAAACTCAAAATGTGACCTCTAGCACCAAACGCTTGCTGCAGTTCTTGGTGTCAGAGGTGACACACAAGGTATCGGGTTTTAGGTGCAATTACTTTTTCATATAGGACCAAGTATGTTTGGATAGCTTTTTCCCCTTGAAAACTGCCGTTTAATATTACACATTCTTGTCTAATATTATAAATGTATTGATCTGAAACGTGTAAGTGTGACAAATATGGAATAAGATACGAAATCAGAAAGGAGGCAAATATTTTTTCACAGCGCTAAGTCTGTAAATGATCTTCTTTGGCTGTAGTAGATCTTTGACTTGTTCCTTTTTAATTGTTTGTTTAAAATTGTTTTCTCTAGGTTAAGGCGTACGGTCCAGGCCTTCAGAGCAGTGGTCTGGCTGTTGGAAAACCCACTGAATTCACAGTTGATGCCAAGCAAGGAGGAAAAGCTCCTCTGAAAATTATAGCCCAGGTATATCTGGCTTTGTATATGACCACAAATATGTTAAATATATTGCATGTACCGTATTTTTCAGAGTATGAGTCGCACTTAAAATCCTTTAATTGTGCGCCTTATGTATGAATTCTGGTTGTGCTTACTGACCTTGAACCGATTTTATGTAATACACGGCGCTCAAAAATCTGTCAAAAAATGTTTTAGTACGACTTTGGTAAGCTACGAAGTCGCACCGCTTGATGGATTGTCGGAGCATCATGGTTACGTAGTCAGCAGCCTCGCGGAGTGATACGCGCTGCGCTTCAACATAATATTACTGTATTGTGTGTGGATAAGGACCCCAAAATGGCACCTGTTAAGAGACATGCTTACGAAGCGGATTTCAAACTCAAGGCTGTCAGTCACGCAGTAGAACATGAGAATAGAGCAGCTGCGAGAGATTTCAACATTAATGAATCAATGGTACGGAAGTGAGGAAGCTAGAAGAAAGAGTTGAGTAAAGTTTGACTTATCTGACTGTTTTGTTTCGCTTAATGCGTTTTATAATCCAGTACGCCTCATGTATAAAACCAGACCTGTTCATCAACAGTGCGCCTTATGGTCCGAAAACTACGGTGTGTTAAATCTGATTGAACTAATCCCTTGTCTTCTGCACAGGATGGTGAAGTCAATTCTGTGGATGTCCAGGTTAAGGATAATGGCAACAGCACATACACCTGCACCTACACCCCACGTAAGCCTGTGAAGCAGACTGTGATGGTCTCCTGGGAGACTGAGAGTCCATTCAGGGTGAGTATGCACTCACTTTCACTCTTGCATGCAGGGTTTGCCTTTTCTTCTCACTGAAAAGTCTCTTGAGTTTTGGTGTTTGTGCCCACAGATGAATATCGGAGCAGGCTGTCATCCAAACAAGGTGAAGGTCTCTGACCCTGGAGTGGCAAATACGGGCCTCCAAGCCTTCCAGCCAACATACTTCACTGTTGACTGCTCAGAGTCTGGTCAAGGTAAAGCTCCATAAAACTGTGTGTGTGAGAGTAAAGAGCGCAAACATATGCTCATGTCAAAGAAATATCCAACAACCGATATTACAGGGAAACTTATTTAACCCACCTGCTGTTTGAGGCTAAAATGA
>NW_020329235.1:0-17249 GCF_001858045.2 Oreochromis niloticus | reverse complement strand
TTGTCATCTATAGCACACAGGTCTCCTTCATCAGACTGCATCATTGTCTGCTGTCTCTCATTGCAGGTGTTTCATCACTGAGAGGGTGCGTTCTCTCATTTCTCTCTCTCCATGTCAAAAACGGGATGCCTGAAACACATGGACAGTTCAGCAGAGCTGCATAATGTTAAGAAGCCACAGCCTTCTGATGTTACAGGTCCTGTATTAATTTCCTGTGTTCATTTAGTCTGTGACATGTTGTCGCTGTAACCAGAACTGTTGCCACAATCTCTTAACAACCTGTGATCTGACGTGTGCACTTGCGTGTCTCTCAGGCAACAGACCGACCAATGGAATGATCTGGCTGGATGTGGCAAGTCTGAGACCATTTGACCTGGTGATTCCATTCACCATCCAGAAAGGAGAGGTCACAGGAACAAAGTCTACTTAATAAACAGATAGTTTGAGCATAATGATGTGTGTGTGTCATTGTTTTTGTCCTCTGCTTTAGGTGAGGTCCGAATGGCATCAGGGCAAAGTTGCTAAGCTTGACATCACAGACAACAACGATGGCACAGTTGCTGACAAGTACGCTCCCACAGAGGCCGGTCTGCATGAGATGGATATCAAATACGATGGCACCCACATCCCAGGTATCTGCATATGGTCAGGAGAAATGCGTGGGAATGAGTGCATGGAGAAAATAGTTTGGAAGGAAGTCACTAACCGCTCTTTTTCTGTCTGTCAACAGGAAGTCCTTGCAGTTCTACATGGATTGCATGAACGGTGCCTATGGCCCTGGCCTTATCCACGATCCATCTGGAGATGTTCAAGACTACATGCCTGGAAACATTCTGCCCGAAACCCACTGCTTCACCCCTCCCCTGCAGCTGAGCCACAAACCTGCTGAAAACTGCTGTTCACAAACGCTGTCCATCTAATCTGACTGGGCTGGAGCTGTTTTTGCAAAGAAGAATGGGCAAGAATTTCAGTCTCTAGATGTGCAAAGCTGGTAGAGACATACCCTAAAAGACTGGCAGCTGTAATTGCAGCAAAAGGTGGTTCTACAAAGTATTGACTCAGGGGCTGAATAATTACGCACACCCCACATTTCAGTTATTTATTTGTAAAAAATGTTTGGAATCATGTATGATTTTCGTTCCACTTCTCACGTGTGCACCACTCTGTATTGGTCTTTCACGTGGAATTCCAATAAAATTGATTCATGTTTGTGGCTGTAATGTGACAAAATGTGGAAAAGTTCAAGGGGCCGAATACTTTCGCAAGCCACTGTATAATATTGACAAACCAGCACTGGTATTGGTATCAGATCGATACTAGCTTTGTTTCTCTCTTCAGTCTGTCTGTAGACCACTGAACTGTATAAATGATTTTTTGGAATGAAAAAATCGTTAACTTTCCTTTTCCCTGGGGCTTTGCATCAGTCGCCTCCTCCCAGCCTCATATTTCTGACAGTGTAATCAAACAGGTGCTTTGGTTTCATCTTCTCCACAACTGTATTTCCCCTCATGGTGGCTTCTTATCATAAGTAATGTGCCAAAACGTTATTACTTGCATGGGCTCACAGTGGGTAGTTGTGGGCGGGAGTGTGTGAGCAGGGCAAACCCACGCTTAACCTCCACAGGGCAACAGAAGTTTTGACCTTTGATGCCCCTATATGGGCCCAGATGGACAAAATTATTCTGGATGGTTTTCTAAAACTGTAGTGGTCCAGTTCTTTAACCTGAGCCCCAAAGGGTTTTCTGAGCTTCCTGCTCGAAATGAAATGCCCAAATTAATTGAGTGCAATTACAAACTCTGTGTATACAATCGTGGTATCAAAGAAAGCTAACACTTGTGAAATGTCATCAGAGGTGTAAATATTGCAGCAGATATTACTGTGTCAAAGTTACTGAGACTGGAACACAGAAAAAGTGAGTAGATTTTATTCCCGCAAATTTTTTTATTTATTTTTTTAACATATAACCTTTTAAAAACATGCTTCAGTTCACATTCACAACAAACAAGAAAAAACAACCTTTATTTGTCACATACACATCATACAGGTACAACATGTAGTGAAATGCTTGTGTCTGAGCTGCAGACTTTAATTCCCGAAATTCAGTATAACATCATCTGTGCAAAGTTTTATGTTTCTAAAGTGAAACCGTGAAAATTACAGCACTGCCAACACTAAATATCCAGACGTTGAACAAAAGGCCCAATTTTGCACACATTGAACACCATGTCAGTTGAATTTTTTAGGTATTAAACAGCAGAAATTATTTAATTTATTAACAGGCCTAAAATACTTTTTGAGCCAATATTTTTTCTTTTTTACTTTTTTAAGTTGAACAACTAACAACAAATATACATAATAATGCAGTTATAGAAAGGGCAGGAAAATGTCACAGCTTGCAGCATCTTTTACACTCATGTATACAATACAAGTCGGTAAACAAAAAGGAATACATTAGGAGAAAAAAAACAAAAAAATGATTAAGAAAGAAAAAAGGGTGCTCGAGGTATAAATAACGTATAAATCAAGTGAAACATTTGACACAGCTCCTGTGTTTACATGCTTTGGATTTGTGCTGTTCTTTAGATTCTCTAGATAACTGTGGTGGTTTTTGTGGTCTTCTTTTGCGGCTCTTTCAGTGAATTTTAGTCAGAGCGCGGTGAAGCTTGGTGTTTGGAATCGGTGATAGCTCTGGAAGATAACCAGCCTTTCTTTATCCGTTACATGAGGTCTGATGAATTTGTGGTTCAGTTTGTTTGTTTAGTGGATTGTGTGCATTTACGTAACTGCTCTTTTAATCATGGCTTGTTTCGTTGTGTTTGGTGGTTGTAGAAATGGTTTATATGAGATTTTAGCGGAGATGTGCCCACAGAGTGAATGTAAAATGCAAATGATGCAGTAGAAACAGTCTACGTCATTTCCTGGATGCTGTACGAAAAGTAGCGGTAAGAAATCGAAGGCGTGACCGTTATGATTTTGAATATAATATCTGTGTGTGCGCTGAGTAAGTACTGAGTAAGTACTTTCAAGGCATAGAAATGACTCAAAATATTTATAACACTGTCTTTGCTCACTTATAGATCGTTAGACACACAGATAAATTGCATGTGCATGTGGTGTTTGAAGTACTTTCAAGTACAGATGAGATAACACCTTATCATATTATCATCGTCAGAAGTGAGCATATACGCACGCACTCTTATCTCTTCTATGTAAAGTTTTGAATATACCTATAATCCAGGTAACCTTTGATAACAGCGCACTAATACTATTAGCTTAATCTAGATATGGGTGTCGGAATAGGTGTTCTCCCACTTATTGCGCTACCATGAAGTGAGGGGTACAAGTTAAACTGTCCAGGGTTAACATAGAAAGACAATCATCCACACTCACATTCACACCTGCGGTCAGTTTAGAATCCGAAAACGATGTGGGCTTCATAGATAATTGGCAAACCTTCTGGAGGAAACCTGGTCTTGTTAGGAGAACGGCATCCATCC
Organism: Oreochromis niloticus; assembly: GCF_001858045.2. Lineage (NCBI taxonomy): Eukaryota > Metazoa > Chordata > Actinopteri > Cichliformes > Cichlidae > Oreochromis > Oreochromis niloticus. The sequence continues at coordinate 13,751 of NW_020329235.1, read as the reverse complement.
CACTTTGGATGGAGCAGCTCTCATTTCTAGAAATATGGACCAATTTATTAAACCCCCAAAATATGACTATCCAGAGTTGGGACCAGGAAGAGAGTTGCAGTCTTACACGCCTCTCTGCAGCTTCTCTCCTCCTGCTACCCCCCCAAAACCATCTCCATTGAGACTGTGTCAGCTCCCAAACAGACAAAAAACAACTAAAACCAGCAATAAACAACTTAAACATAAAAAATCACAAAGAAAGAACAATACAGTATCCACATCTGAACCAAGAGTAAAACAGTGAAATGTGGATTATTAAATATTAGGTCTCTCTCCTCCAAGTCTCTGTTAGTACATGACTTAATAATTGATCAACAAATCGATTTACTCTGCCTTACAGAAACCTGGTTGCAGCAGGATGATTATGTTAGTTTAATGAATCAACACCCCCGAGTCATTCTAACTACCAGAAACCTCGAAGCACAGGCCGAGGGGCGGTGTGGCAGCAATTTTTCACACCAGCCTATTTATCAACGAAAGACCAAGACAGACTTTTAATTCATTTGAAAGCCTGATGCTTAGCCTCGTCCACCCCAGCTGTTAAAACTCAGAAACCAGTCTTACTTCTTATCATCTATCGTCCACCTGGGCCTTACACAGAGTTTCTGTCTGATTTCTCAGACTTTTTATCTGATTTAGTGCTCAGCTCAGATAAATAATTATTGTGGGTGATTTTAACATCCATGTAGATGCTAAGAATGACAGCTCAACATGGCATTTAATCTGTTATTAGACTCAATTGGCTCTCTCAAAATGTAAAAGAACCCACCCACCACTTTAATCACACCCTAGATCTTGTTTTAACATATGGCATAGAAACTGAAGATTTAACAGTGTTTCCTGAAAACCACCTCCTGTCTGATCATTTCCTGATAACATTTACATTTACAATAATTGATTACACAGCAGTGGAGAGTAGACTTTATCAAAGTAGATGTCTTCTGAAAGTGCTGTAACTAAGTTTAAGAACATAATCCACCCACTGTTATCATCTTCAATGCCCTGTACCAACATAGAGCAGAGCAGCTATCTGAACGCTACTCCAACAGAGGTCGATCATCTTGTTAATAATTTTACCTCCTCACTACGTACGACTCTGGATACTGTAGCTCCGGTGAAAACTAAGGTCTCAAATCAGAAGTACCTGACTCCGTGGTATAATTCTCAACACGTAGCCTAAAGCAGATAACTCGTAAGCTGGAGAGGAAATGGCGTGTCACAAATTTCGAAGATGATCATTTAGCCTGGAGAAATAGTTTGTTGCTTTATAAGAAAGCCCTCCGCAAAGCCAGAACATCTTACTATTCATCACTGATTGAAGAAATAAGAACAACCCCAGGTTTCTCTTCAGCACTGTAGCCAGGCTGACAAAAAGTCAGCTCTACTGAGCCAACAATCCCTTTAACGTTAACTAGTAATGACTTCATGAACTTCTTCACAAATAAAATTGTAATCATTAGAGAAAAATTACCAATAATCATCCCACAGATGTAATATTATCTACAGCTACTCTCAGTACATTGATATTCATTTAGACTCTTTTTCTCCAATTGATCTTTCTGAGTTAACTTCAATAATTACTTCCTCCAAACCATCAACGTGTCTTTTAGACCCCATTCCTACAAAACTGCTCAAGAAGTCCTGCCATTAATTAATGCTTCAATCTTAAATATGATCAACCTATCTCTAATAATCGGCTATGTACCACAGGCCTTCAAGGTGGCTGTAGTTAAGCCTTTACTTAAAAGCCATCCCTAGACCCAGCAGTCTTAGCTAATTATAGGCCAGTCTCCAACCTTCCTTTCATATCAAACATCCTTGAAAGAGTAGTTGTCAACAGCTAACAGATCATCTGCAGAGGAATGGCTTATTTGAAGAGTTTCAGTCAGGTTTCAGAGCTCATCACAGCACAGAAACAGCTTTAGTGAAGGTTACAAATGATCTTCTTATGGCCTCTGACAGTGGACTCATCTCTGTGCTTGTCCTGCTAGACCTCAGTGCAGCGTTCGATACTGTTGACCATAATAATCTATTAGCGCGATTAGAGCACGCTGTAGGTATTACAGGTACTGCGCTGCAGTGGTTTGTATCATATCTATCTAATAGACTCCAATTTGTTCATGTAAATGGAGAGTCCTCTCCACACACTAAGGTCAATTATGGCGTTCCACAGGGTTCGGTGCTAGGACAAATGCTGTTTACATTATACATGCTTCCCTTAGGCAGCATCATTAGAAGACATAGCATACATTTTCACTGCTATGCAGATGACACCCAGCTCTATCTGTCCATGAGCCAGGTAACACACACCAATTAGTTAAACTGCAGGAATGTCTTAAAGACATAAAGACCTGGATGGCCGCTAACTTTCTGCTTCTTAATTCAGATCAAACTGAGGTTATTGTACTCGGCCCTGAAAATCTTAGAAATATGGTATCTAAGCAGATTCTTACTCTGGATGGCATTACCTTGGCCTCCAGTAACGCTGTGAGGAACCTTGGAGTCATTTTTGACCAGGACATGTCCTTCAACGCACATATTAAACAAATATGTAAGACTGCTTTCTTCCGTTTGCGCAACATCTCTAAATTAGAAATATCCTGTCTCGGAGTGATGCTGAAAAACTAGTTCATGCATTCATTACTTCCAGGCTGGACTACTGTAATTCTTTATTATCAGGAAGTCCTAAAAACTCGCTGAAAAGCCTTCAGTTAATCCAAATGCTGCAGCAAGAGTACTGACGGGGACTAGAAAGAGAGAGCAGATTTCTCCTGTTTTGGCTTCCCTTCATTGGCTTCCTGTTAAATCCAGAATTGAATTCAAAATCCTGCTCCTCACATACAAGGTCTTAAATAATCAGGCCCTGTTAAAAGGGAGTTTTCCTTCCCCACTGTCGCCAAAGTGCTTGCTCATAGGGGGTCATATGATTGTTGGGTTTTCTCTGAATCTATTATTGTACGATCTACTGTACATATAAAGCGCCTTGAGGCGACTGTTGTTGTGATTGGCGCTATATAAATAAAACTGAATTGAATTGAACTTCAGCAAAAACCCAATCAACAGCTGTAACCATATTTATACAATTTTCATGTATTTTTTTAGCGGCTCCTTGGTGGAGGAGACAGCCACCCTCAGGGCTTCCAAAGCTAGTATACTCTTACTGCTGGTCCCAAGCCTGGATAAATGAGAGGATTACATCAAGAAGGTCATATGATGTAAAAATGTGTTTGGATTCATCTGCTGTGATTCCCTCCTGGGGAAAATAAGGCAAGAGCCAAAATATCAGATACGGTACTTTTTGTTTTTTCTTTTTAATCAAACATAACTCAGTAGCGCTCCATTTTCACCTAATCTTAATGTACAGTAAGTACTAATTGTGGGCTAGCAGAAGCTAGGAGGTTAGATAATCAAGGTGATGACTAAGTAATATTTGTAAATGACAGAGTAGCTCTTGATTCCACAGAGCTAGGTGATCAACTATTTGGCACAGCTGACAGACTTTCTTTCAGCTAATTGACCTGTTGGAGTCGTGGTTCAATAAGCCGTCCGTTTGTGAGGTGAGTCAATTTCATCAAGCAGCAGCTCATTAGCTGACTGGCTGGTTAACTGTCTCAGTAACGGAGCCAAACTCCTCCTTGAGCAGTTTGAACACGTTGTCCGAGAACTCGTCTCTCGGCCTGCCCGTGCCGTTCAGCTGGAGGTCGGGTGGTGTGGGATGTAAGAGGACGGGCAGTGCAGCTCATTGAGAGTAAACCAGAAGGTGTCTGGACCCACCTGGATTAAGTGTCGGAACACACTGTGCAGGAAAGGGAAAGAACACAGGAACAGGATTAGCTCTGAGCTGTGTTTTGCTTTGTATGTAATATCTATTGTATGGAAAACACCTTCCTATGATCCAAAGTGACAGACTGAACCAGTTTTGCTGGCTTTAACATGCGAACCAACAGTTTAACTATAAGCTCATTAACTCAACACTGCCTTTCTCTTCAGGTTTGTTTTTTAAATCACCTCCAAGCAGGAAATACTTAAAGCATGTGTTTTTACTTGTGGCTGCTATGTTGCTACCCAAACACTTAGATCAATAATTCAGAATGATGTGAGTTATTAAAGGCTGCTTGCATACTGCATTCTGAGCTATTTTTTTAGTCATTTACTTTGTTTATTCACAGCTTCCATCTGTCCTTTACATTACTGTAGGTCTCACAGTGCACACATTTTGCATCAGCTGCCAGTGTAAAGGTGAAATGAGTTCCCTTTCAGATTCGTACACACAGTATTGGGATATCACGGCCCTACGTGTCCTGAAGACACTTCTATTCACACCTGTAAGGCAACTGACCTGTGATGATATGCCACATATAAACTCATCATCACAGTCATTCCTCACTTTTTATGCTCTTTACCTGGCTAGGAACACTTTTGCCAAGTTGGGATTGCTAGCTATTGCTAGTTAGCTCTGTGGTGTGGCAACCTGAAGTTAACTGCTCCTCTTGGTTTTAGCCACCACCGCTGAACTACATCTGCGTATTTCTGGAAGTTCCTTTCTCAAGGGATAAAATGAGTGAGGGTGATACTTAAATCAGGCCCACAAACTGATTTACTAAAGTTTGGGCTAAAGGGCTAAAAGTCTTATATTACATTATTATAAAGACTTACCTTAAACAGGCTTCTTGCAGTCTGATGGGTTGTCTGGAGCTCAGGTAGGGTAGACAGGCTTCACAAACAGCATCTAGGTCTGCTTCAGCTGAGAAAACCAAACACAGGACATTTTTACTATATTTTATTCATATAAAATTGTAATACTTTTACCTTTTATCCAGAAATTACAACAGAAATCAACTTGTAAAGAAAATAAAAAGAATCAAATGCAACAAGCCAAGTTAATTTCACGGATTAATCACAGCAGCAGAATACAGTTTGAGCTCGGTGCCTGGTCTTCGGGTGGATCACTCCCTGCAAATATGTTACTCATAAAACTCCAGGAGCATACAGGTGGATGCTGGGGTGGTGGATGGGCTGAAACAGCAGGCAGTGGTGCAGCAGGATGTGAGGAAAGTGGGGCACGTTACATGTCCAGCTCCAGGCTTGGCTCCAGACATGGTTACAGTTGTGAATGCTTCTTTTCTGATTATGTCCAGTGCGTGCACATAATGACACTTTTATATCCAAAGAACAAATCCTTTAAAAATATGATCCTGGTTCCGAATAATATGGGGTAAAGATAAGAAGGGAGGAGGGAAAGAAGAGGAAGTAGGAAAAGATGAAAGAGTATAAAAAGTAGACCAAGCCTGGACTTTACCTCTGCTAACTCCTAATGAGCTCAGTAAAAGTGCTGAGGTGGTTCAGGGAGGATTTCACAGCAGTTTTGAGAGGTTAGAACTCTCCTTTTTAAACCCATCCTTGTCCCACCCACTGTGAACTGAAGCCACAGACATACTGAAACCCACTTCACAGATTAATCACAAAGAGCATCTCAAACACACAACGTGTATCGTGCCTGTTTATCTGCACACTATACTGTATGAGAGAGTTTGCTGTACACAAAGTGCCGTAAGCTATGTTAAAGGAACAGTTTCACAAACAACCTGATTTCTTACAAATGAAACAATTGTCTTTACACTGCAGTCCTTGTCACTGTTAGATGTAACGCTGGCTCTGGAAAGGCTGCAGACAGCTCTGTCACCTTTGTGACTCTTTTCCTCTGTCAGCGATGAACCTCAGTGGGAGGTGTGACATTCGTGATGTTCACGCTGTCACTCAGTTCACCTCCACACTGCGCAGGTGACCAAAATTACACAAGCAGCTCATAATTGCATAATTGGGAATGTAATGGCAGAAGCCTGCAGGCCTTGAATATTTTCAACATGCTAATGGAAGTATGTTGAACAAAAAGTCAACAAAAATAACAACAACAACTTCTCTGAGCTTATCAATTAAATGGCTTCGCATTCGCTGATTGAACAATCACGTTTTTCTCAGTTGGGTATAAGCAGAGCTGCTTGCAGTCGTAGCTGTGTGTGCAGTTTGGACCTGAGCAGCATCCTGCTGGCACAGCTGGCTGTGGTCCGTATCATCAAAGTCATGTTTAAAATATGTTGAATCACAGAGCTGCCACAGTGAAGAGGCGTTTTTAGTAACAACATCACCGTCACGTGTTTAGGATGTCGAACTGTTTCACAGTTTAAGGTTTTTATAATAAAACAGAGATGCCCTGATGATGATGCCGATGGCTGATTTTCATTGTTATACGAGACTGCCACCTGGTGGGAAGGAGCTTCAATGAGTTCTTTGACAAAAGCAGCAAGCCGTCAAAATTCAATAAAACCTTCCCGTTGTGTACTCATGGATGAATTGTAGTATTTACAAAACTCCTATATATCCAAAAGCTGATGAAACAATTTCCCAGCAGCAGCTCTGAGTGAATAAATGAGTGTTTACAGACTTAACGTGTCTGTATTTGTCAGCTCATCAATGAAAATATGAATAACAAATTTAAAATATTCCAGCTGATGACAGGAGCTGACGAGTAGCCTAATTTACACCCACAAGTTGAATCAGCGGACACTTGCACCAAAGATCACAAACACTATCAGCTTCATTTATCCCAAAGTCCTACTTTGTGATTCTCTGAGACAGTTTGAAAAGCAGCCTCTAAGAAGGCATCCACAGTGATTTTTCTGTGCTGATAGAAGAAATGTTAGTTTCAAGAGTCTTCACATTACAACCCAAAGAAGAAATAATAGAACTATTTCTGAATGAAATAAGCCTGTTGTTGGGCACCATCTTTCATTCTTTCACTACTAAGAGTTTAAAACTAAAGACGACTTGAATAATTTTGACTCACGTACTGAAAAGAGAGGTTTGTTTACTTACCCTGAAGGCTCTGAGGACTGCTAATGGGTCATCGGCTGTGAGTCTCTGCAGGAGTGCTGGCCAGCAGCGATGAGCCATAGGCAGCAGTTCATTTTCCCTCTCACTCAGCACCTGAACGCACAACTCCAGCACATCCAGCACCTAAAGACAAAGACACACAACACACCTAACAATTATCTCTGTTTTGATCCTGATTATATGTGAGCTGAAACTAATTATTGAGGTCTTCATTGAGAGCCCAAACTCCTGAGCAGGCACGACTTCAGCACAGACTTATTTCTGTTTCACTCCTGGACCAGACTGAATGTTTTTCCTTGATGAGCATTACACCAGTGAACAGTCATCCACACAGTTCTGACAGGATGAATTGTACCAACGCTGGCGGTCCTACCCTCACAAGAATGATTATTTTTGTTACTAGTCCAACAGTTGACTCGACATAAAACTACCTTGAGTCGGAGCCTGAGGCTGGGATCAGACAGCAGATGAATGCAGCGCTCCATAGCATCCTTAGTGATGCTGAGGTGGGAGGGAAGCTCTGCTTTCACATCAGGACTACCAATATCTTCAACATCCTCACACTCAGTGGGAGGGACCTCTGCAATGGAGCACATGTACAGTTAGACCGCCAGTTTAGCAGCGAGGTTCAGATTTCTATGACTCTTAATTACAATGATCCATCTCCTCTACACTTATTCATCTTCGAGAATGGAGATGTGCATGGCCCGGCAGTCCCTCTGCAAATCTCAACTCTCAAGAAAAGAGCAGCTGTGCGCTCGTAGCTGAGATCCAGATCCTGAACCATGTCCCCGACCAGCAGGCTGCAGTCAGAGTGAGTCAACAGAACTGTCAACACCGGTGGAGCCTGGCCAACAAGACAGGATTATAATGAATACAGTACAAGCTCAGGCAGCACAGGCTTAAGCAGACCAAGGAGGAAATCGGGTAAACCCTCCAGCAGTTATTTCTGTGTCCATTTTGGGTAAAACAAAAAACACATCATAACTACCTGTAAATGCAGGCTGAGCCTCTGAAGGTTGAGTGATATGTCATTAAGCAGGTAGTCAGAGTTCTCATTGATCAGTTCCTTGAGGGAAGCGTATCCACAGACCTTATTGATGTTCCATATGGAGCTCAGCGCCGCCTTGCTGACCAGCAGCGTCTCCTCACCAGCTTTCTCCAGCACAGGATACAGCCAGGTCGTCAACAAGGGACGGAAATCGCGGCCCAGCGCCTGAGCACAGCAGGCCAAGGCCTCCGGTTGGATGCACAGCTGACAGATGTTGCTGTTGAGCTGGTGGATCGTGGTGCAGATCATTTTAGATGTTTCAGTAGCAGCCTGATGAAATTAGCTGTGTCGTTAACCCACTTCAGCCATCCAAACAGATGACCATCTAAGGTGAATTATGCAGATCACTAGCACAGTACACAGATTACCACTTCTGATTCCAGCCAGACTTGTTGTTACTCATTCTAATCTGCAGTAACAACAAAGATTTATTCCTACTGGCTTTTTAAATGTGCTTCTTCTATTCTAGAAAACAAAAACATCTTATCACAGGGTTTGGTTTTTTTCAATGACATTTGTGTTGGCAGTTGCAGGCAAACATTTATCATTATTTTAAATCTATTTTTATGTTTTAGGATTTGTAAACTGCCTTTTTTTATGTTTTTATGTTTTAGGATTTTGTAAAGTTTACAAATCCTAAAACATAAAAACATTTTAAAAAAAGGCAGTTTACAATGTAACTGCCTTTTTTAAATGTTAGATATTAGGAATAGCTTAAATTAGTGCATATTTAACTTGTTACACTGCCTTATGTTGCCTGCATGGGATTTCCTCATCAGCATATGACTGTACCCTGGATGATGATATGTGAGGAGCTTGAACTTGATTCGCTACAGAACTAATTTAGCTAGCTTAGCACACATGTCTTGTGGCAAGATATATGCACCTAAATGCTTTAAGTCATTGGCTGTTCTGCCAAATTGCCACCAAGCTGCAACTTTGTGAGCTGACTGTTTGGCGATTTTGTGTTTTAGACAACAAAAGAAAAGAAAGATCTAGGGATTCAGGCTTTCCTTACTGTGGTAGTGGATAGAATGACGTCACTGACATTGGTTTAATATGAAAACAAACTTTGTCAAACCAAAAAAAACCCAAAAAGAAGAAGTGAGTCGGCGTGTCATCTTTACCGAGCACCATACATGTTTTGCAGACAAAAACAAGTATTGCCGAACAAAAGATAAATGTCCTTTTTTTTCCTACTTCGCCGGCTGGTCGTTTGGCGTAAGACGTAAGAAGTGGCGCTTTGAATCTGAGCGCCCGAGTTCGAATCCCTCACGGACTCGCTGCCACGACCATTGCTTGGGGGGCGGGGAGAAGCCAAGTCGCTTCTCCTTTTTCCTGTCTTGCCAGTCCTCCGCCTGCTCTCTTATTACCTTTTATTACCGCAAATACCCATGCTTGTCAGTCTTCATTCCTCAACTATTTGCTGCTTATTACTCCACCTTCCACAACTTGCAACTTTCTCTCTTCAGGCTACCAACTCTGCTTCATTTTTTCACACTGTCTCCGACACTTTTACATCAAATTATTACCACTAATAAGCACAGTGACAGAGGGACCCAGGCTTTTTTTCGGTAAGTTACATGTGTTTGTGTCCGTAACTACCGTCCTTAGCTAGGTCCTCAAATCTAGGCAGCTAAGATGACAACTGGGCTCTTCGGGGAAACTTGTTTTGTAAGTTGGTTTAGCTAATCCGTAGAGGCCAATGAATTGACCGTGACTAAAGAAATGATGAGAAAGCACTGGGTTGCTGTTGTTGCTCTCGGTCATGATGCTAGCTAAGAGGATGTAATAAAGGCAAGGTAGCAGAGATGAAAAAGGAGTGGTTGTGATAAATAAGTGGAGAAAAAGGTGGGCAGGGAAAAAGCAGGTGTGAGTGTGTGAAATGTGAGTATTTGAGTGTAAAATGTGTGGTCTCCTGCGAAAGGCTGGGTGCCCGATGTGCACCTTGCGCTCTTTAAATACAAGGTTTCCACGTTCTGCTATGTGGTGGGCTAGCAGGTTCATAACATAGAGGCTCAGGTTCGAGCCCTCGGCTCACCTGCCTCTCTATGTTTATCTGCTAGGGGAGGTCCAGGCAGGGGATCTTGGAGTGAAAATTCCGAGGGATGAACCTTGTTCAGCCTGGACTTCCCCTGATTTGATTTTTCTCTGTTTTTTCTTTTACCTGCCAGCAACAAACAGCCCAGCCTGATTTATGGGACCTCCTTCTTGTCATGGCTACCAAGGACCACTCTTCTTCTGCCAACAAGTCATTGCCTGACAATAATTATTTCCTATGTTTCCTATGGGGTTTTTAATCTCCAATATCTTTACATATCTTGCTAGATAGACTTCCCTCAACAGGGTTTACAAACGCCTTATCCTCTTTGTCCACTTCAAATAACTTTAAACAACTATTCTTAGATTTCTTGCAACTCTGCTGTCTCTTGCACAGATTACGCTTTTTAAAAAACTAACAAACACTTTTTTTTAACGTCAACCCATTGTTGGAACTAGATAAATAAAGCATATATAAAAGTCACTACCAAAAACTCATTGCAGCTTCGACCTTGTTATAGGAATGTTGTTTGTGGCTCAAGATGACTTGATTTCATCCATGAAGGATACATTTGATATATGTTTTCACATATTATAGACCAACAAGTTATTATAGCAGTTTAAATACGAGCGATCGGAAGCATGTGCTGATCAGCTTCAGTTTCTTCTCTGAAGTTGCTCTATTTCTCTTCAGGTTTCTCTCAGACCAAGATTGAATGTGATGACAAGGGTGATGGATGGTGTGACATGTGCTGCTGGCCCACAGAACCAGGTGAGTATGCTGTCCATGTGCTCTGCAACAATGAGGACATCCAACACTCTCAGTTAAGATTAGTTTTCATGATTGTTGCCTCAAGACCTGAGATCATGGTGGTGGGCTTGTGATGGACACACTTTTCATGGCTGAAAGCTCTCCTGTAGAGGCTAAGCCCTCTCGATCAACAACACACCTGCCGCTAACTACGTGTGTCTACCTTAAATATCTTTACAAACTCAAAATGTGACCTCTAGCACCAAACGCTTGCTGCAGTTCTTGGTGTCAGAGGTGACACACAAGGTATCGGGTTTTAGGTGCAATTACTTTTTCATATAGGACCAAGTATGTTTGGATAGCTTTTTCCCCTTGAAAACTGCCGTTTAATATTACACATTCTTGTCTAATATTATAAATGTATTGATCTGAAACGTGTAAGTGTGACAAATATGGAATAAGATACGAAATCAGAAAGGAGGCAAATATTTTTTCACAGCGCTAAGTCTGTAAATGATCTTCTTTGCTTGTAGTAGATCTTTGACTTGTTCCTTTTTAATTGTTTGTTTAAAATTGTTTTCTCTAGGTTAAGGCGTACGTCCAGGCCTTCAGAGCAGTGGTCTGGCTGTTGGAAAACCCACTGAATTCACAGTTGATGCCAGCAGGAGGAAAAGCTCCTCTGAAAATTATAGCCAGGTATATCTGGCTTTGTATATGACCACAAATATGTTAAATATATTGCATGTACCGTATTTTTCAGAGTATGAGTCGCACTTAAAATCCTTTAATTGTGCGCCTTATGTATGAATTCTGGTTGTGCTTATGACCTTGAACCGATTTATGTATACACGGCGCTCAAAAATCTGTCAAAAAATGTTTTAGTACGACTTTGGTAAGCTACGAAGTCGCACCCGCTTGATGGATTGTCGGAGCATCATGGTTACGTAGTCAGCAGCCTCGCGGAGTGATACGCGCTGCGCTTCAACATAATATTACTGTATTGTGTGTGGATAAGGACCCCAAAATGGCACCTGTTAAGAGACATGCTTACGAAGCGGATTTCAAACTCAAGGCTGTCATCACGCAGTAGAACATGAGAATAGAGCAGCTGCGAGAGATTTCAACATTAATGAATCAATGGTACGGAAGTAGAGGAAGCTAGAAGAAAGAGTTGAGTAAAGTTTGACTTATCTGACTGTTTTGTTTCGCTTAATGCGTTTTATAATCCAGTACGCCTCATGTATAAAACCAGACCTGTTCATCAACAGTGCGCCTTATGGTCCGAAAACTACGGTGTGTTAAATCTGATTGAACTAATCCCTTGTCTTCTGCACAGGATGGTGAAGTCAATTCTGTGGATGTCCAGGTTAAGGATAATGGCAACAGCACATACACCTGCACCTACACCCCACGTAAGCCTGTGAAGCAGACTGTGATGGTCTCCTGGGGAGACTGAGAGTCCATTCAGGGTGAGTATGCACTCACTTTCACTCTTGCATGCAGGGTTTGCCTTTTCTTCTCACTGAAAAGTCTCTTGAGTTTTGGTGTTTGTGCCCACAGATGAATATCGGAGCAGGCTGTCATCCAAACAAGGTGAAGGTCTCTGACCCTGGAGTGGCAAATACGGGCCTCCAAGCCTTCCAGCCAACATACTTCACTGTTGACTGCTCAGAGTCTGGTCAAGGTAAAGCTCCATAAAACTGTGTGTGTGAGAGTAAAGAGCGCAAACATATGCTCATGTCAAAGAAATATTCCAAACAACCGATATTACAGGGAAACTTATTTAACCCACCTGCTGTTTGAGGCTAAAAATGACTGTAGAGCATCACCTGCTTCTCTCCACCAGGGACCAGCACCTGCAGACAACAAACAACACTATCATCCCAACACAGTCAGAACTCATTTAAAGTTTTGGGACTTGTGGAATTTCTGGAATTCTGACACATGACAGCCGGCTGAAGCCCAGAAGAGGTGAAGATGTGATGACTACGACCCACTCACAGTGTGATCCTGGCTATCAGCTCCAGTCAATGCTGTGTAGGACACGTGATACTGGAGGACATGAGCATTGGGAGGTACCCAACTGATCACCATGCTGACGGCAGTCTCATCAGAAAGCGTGAGGCTGGTTGGGCCTCCACCAGAGCCTGCAGCAACATCATAGAAGAGATAAAGTACCACAGCTAACGACACTTAACACTCACTTTCTTCCTTTATAGGAGGAAATTATTTTGGCAGCAGAGCAAAGTGTTTTTTTTAGAAAATAAATGTAAAGTATAACAGAGAATTTGATACTTTGATTTGATACTTTAACCTCACTACATTTATTTCATAGCTCAGAGTTCTAGTTACTCAAAGATGAGAATTTAGATGTGAAATTTAACCTTTAAGTGACTAGTACTTTGAGAACTGCCATCAATTACACAATGAAGTTCATTGACGTACAGGTTATTGTATTAGTAATGCTATATTGTACATAGAGACACAATATGACAGAATATGACTGCTGCTAATGTGACTTAGGTAAATGGTTTCAGGCTCTCCCCTCCTGAGTTTGAGAAATGTTCAGGATCAGAAAATGTGTGACTCACAGGTGCTGTAGCATACGGCCACAGCTTCACTCTGAGCTCCATCTCCATAGAGTGCAGACAGTGATATCTGATGCTCCTTAAGACACAGGACAACAGTTTATTGAGACATTGTATTTTTTACTTCATAATATGTACTCCAACAATCCAATAGTTCTTCCCCACCTGTCTCAGGTCGCCTCCACTTAGTGAGGTAAGAAACATCATCATCACTGCAGCTTCCCAGCGCACCGTGATGTCACTGTCTGAGAAATTAGTTACCCTAAGGTCAGAAGGAGGAGGCACCTTCACTAGAAGAAAAGAATAATGTGTATGGGAATTTTTTAAAATGAGAAAGCTACATTTGACATCTTCATTATTAATAACATTTACAGTACTGTGCAAAAGTCGT
>NW_020329234.1:0-26978 GCF_001858045.2 Oreochromis niloticus | reverse complement strand
TTGTTAGTCAGTCCTACCTTCTCTGTTTCAATGTATATGTGAGAAGGGAATTGCATAAATTGCACAGATACCATTCCCCTACAGAGGCTTTGTGATTGGTCTGATGGCTGCAGCCGTTTCGCTATATCACTTTGACGCCGTTTTAATCCGCTCCAATGCCTTATCTTTTTCCCTCTCTCAATTCCCTCCATCATCCCTGCCTACACCCTCCAAGTACTGGAAGGAGCTCCGTCAGACCAGCTCATGCAACAGAGCCAAATGCCCCAACAGCCCTGGGTATCTAAAACCTCAGCCTCCGGTCTCTCGGCCTTCTCAGCTTCAGTTTTTGTTCAGCTTCTCCCTGTTGTCCCTTTGTCATCTATAGCACACATGGTCTCCTTTCATCAGACTGCATCATTGTCTGCTGTCTCTCATTGCAGGTGTTTCATCACTGAGAGGGTGCGTTCTCTCATTTCTCTCTCTCCATGTCAAAAACGGGATGCCTGAAACACATGGACAGTTCAGCAGAGCTGCATAATGTTAAGAAGCCACAGCCTTCTGATGTTACAGGTCCTGTATTAATTTCCTGTGTTCATTTAGTCTGTGACATGTTGTCGCTGTAACCAGAACTGTTGCACAATCTCTTAACAACCTGTGATCTGACGTGTGCACTTGCGTGTCTCTCAGGCAACAGACCGACCAATGGGAATGATCTGGCTGGATGTGGCAAGTCTGAGACCATTTGACCTGGTGATTCCATTCACCATCCAGAAAGGAGAGGTCACAGGTAACAAGTCTACTTAATAAACAGATAGTTTGAGCATAATGATGTGTGTGTGTCATTGTTTTTGTCCTCTGCTTTAGGTGAGGTCCGAATGGCATCAGGCAAAGTTGCTAAGCTTGACATCACAGACACAACGATGGCACAGTTGCTGACAAGTACGCTCCCACAGAGGCCGGTCTGCATGAGATGGATATCAAATACGATGGCACCCACATCCCAGGTATCTGCATATGGTCAGGAGAAATGCGTGGGAATGAAGTGCATGGAGAAAATAGTTGGAAGGAAGTCACTAACCGCTCTTTTTCTGTCTGTCAACAGGAAGTCCCTTGCAGTTCTACATGGATTGCATGAACGGTGCCTATGGCCCTGGCCTTATCCACGATCCATCTGGAGATGTTCCAAGACTACATGCCTGAAACATTCTGCCCGAAACCCACTGCTTCACCCTCCCCTGCAGCTGAGCCACAAACCTGCTGAAAACTGCTGTTCACAAACGCTGTCCATCTAATCTGACTGGGCTGGAGCTGTTTGCAAAGAAGAATGGGCAAGAATTTCAGTCTCTAGATGTGCAAAGCTGGTAGAGACATACCCTAAAAGACTGGCAGCTGTAATTGCAGCAAAAGGTGGTTCTACAAAGTATTGACTCAGGGGGCTGAATAATTACGCACACCCCACATTTCAGTTATTTATTTGTAAAAAATGTTTGGAATCATGTATGATTTTCGTTCCACTTCTCACGTGTGCACCACTCTGTATTGGTCTTTCACGTGGAATTCCAATAAAATTGATTCATGTTTGTGGCTGTAATGTGACAAAATGTGGAAAAGTTCAAGGGGCCGAATACTTTCGCAAGCCACTGTATAATATTGACAAACCAGCACTGGTATTGGTATCAGATCGATACTAGCTTTGTTCTCTCTTCAGTCTGTCTGTAGACCACTGAACTGTATAAATGATTTTTTGGAATGAAAAAATCGTTAACTTTCCTTTTCCCTGGGGCTTTGCATCAGTCGCCTCCTCCCAGCCTCATATTTCTGACAGTGTAATCAAACAGGTGCTTTGGTTCATCTTCTCCACAACTGTATTTCCCCTCATGGTGGCTTCTTATCATAAGTAATGTGCCAAAACGTTATTACTTGCATGGGCTCACAGTGGGTAGTTGTGGGCGGGAGTGTGTGAGCAGGGCAAACCCACGCTTAACCTCCACAGGGCAACAGAAGTTTTGACCTTTGATGCCCTATATGGGCCCAGATGGACAAAATTATTCTGGATGGGTTTTCTAAAACCTGTAGTGGTCCAGTTCTTTAACCTGAGCCCCAAAGGGTTTTCTGAGCTTCCTGCTCGAAAATGAAATGCCCCAAATTAATTGAGTGCAATTACAAACTCTGTGTATACAATCGTGGTATCAAAAGAAAGCTAACACTTGTGAAATGTCATCAGAGGTGTAAATATTGCAGCAGATATTACTGTGTCAAAGTTACTGAGACTGGAACACAGAAAAAGTGAGTAGATTTTATTCCCGCCAAATTTTTTTATTTATTTTTTTAACATATAACCCTTTTAAAAACATGCTTCAGTTCACATTTCACAACAAACAAAGAAACAAACAACCTTTATTTGTCACATACACAATCATACAGGGTACAACATGTAGTGAAATGCTTGTGTCTGAGCTGCAGACCTTTAATTCCCGAAATTCAGTATAAACATCATCTGTGCAAAGTTTTATGTTTCTAAAGTGAAACCGTGAAAAATTACAGCACTGCCAACACATAAATATCCAGACGTTGAACAAAAAGGCCCAATTTTGCACACATTGAACACCATGTCAGTTGAATTTTTAGGTATTAAACAGCAGAAATTATTTAATTTTATTAACAGGCCTAAAAATACTTTTTGAGCCAATATTTTTTCTTTTTTTACTTTTTAAGTTGAACAACTAAACAACAAATATACATAATAATGCAGTTATAGAAAGGGCAGGAAAAATGTCACAGCTTGCAGCATCTTTTACAACTCATGTATACAAATACAAGTCGGTAAACAAAAAGGAATACATTAGGAGAAAAAAAACAAAAAAAATGATTAAGAAAGAAAAAAGGGTGCTCGAGGTATAAATAACGTATAAATCAAGTGAAACATTTGACACAGCTCCTGTGTTTTACATGCTTTGGAATTTGTGCTGTTCTTTAGATTCTCTAGATAACTGTGGTGGTTTTTGTGGTCTTCTTTGCGGCTCTTTCAGTGAATTTTAGTCAGAGCGCGGTGAAGCTTGGTGTTTGGAATCGGTGATAGCTCTGGAAGATAACCAGCCTTTCTTTATCCGGTTACATGAGGTCTGATGAATTTGTGGTTCAGTTTTGTTTGTTTAGTGGACTTGTGTGCATTTACGTAACTGCTCTTTTAATCATGGCTTGTTTTCGTTGTGTTTGGTGGTTGTAGAAATGGTTTATATGAGATTTTAGCGGAGATGTGCCCACAGAGTGAATGTAAAATGCAAATGATGCAGTAGAAACAGTCTACGTCATTTCCTGGATGCTGTACGAAAAGTAGCGGTAAGAAATCGAAGGCGTGACCGTTATGATTTTGAATATAATATCTGTGTGTGCGCTGAGTAAGTACTGAGTAAGTACTTTCAAGGCATAGAAATGACTCAAAATATTTATAACACTGTCTTTGCTCACTTATAGATCGTTAGACACACAGATAAGATTGCATGTGCATGTGGTGTTTGAAGTACTTTCAAGTACAGATGAGATAACACCTTATCATATTATCATCGTCAGAAGTGAGCATATACGCACGCACTCTTATCTCTTCTATGTAAAGTTTTGAATATACCTATAATCCAGGTAACCTTTGATAACAGCGCACTAATACTATTAGCTTAATCTAAGATATGGGTGTCGGAATAGGTGTTCTCCCACTTATTGCGCTACCATGAAGTGAGGGGTACAAGTTAAACTGTCCAGGGTTAACATAGAAAGACAATCATCCACACTCACATTCACACCTGCGGTCAGTTTAGAATCCGAAAAACGATGTGGGCTTCATAGATAATTGGCAAACCTTCTGGAGGAAACCTGGTCTTGTTAGGAGAGACGGCATCCATCCCACTTTGGATGGAGCAGCTCTCATTTCTAGAAATATGGACCAATTTATTAAACCCCCAAAAATATGACTATCCAGAGTTGGGACCAGGAAGGAGAGTTGCAGTCTTACACGCCTCTCTGCAGCTTCTCTCCTCCTGCTACCCCCCCAAAAACCCATCTCCATTGAGACTGTGTCAGCTCCCAAACAGACAAAAAAACAAACTAAAAACCAGCAATAAACAACTTAAACATAAAAAATCACAAAGAAAGAACAATACAGTATCCACATCTGAACCAAAGAGTAAAACAGTGAAATGTGGATTATTAAATATTAGGTCTCTCTCCTCCAAGTCTCTGTTAGTACATGACTTAATAATTGATCAACAAATCGATTTACTCTGCCTTACAGAAACCTGGTTGCAGCAGGATGATTATGTTAGTTTAAATGAATCAACACCCCCGAGTCATTCTAACTACCAGAAACCTCGAAGCACAGGCCGAGGGGGCGGTGTGGCAGCAATTTTTCACACCAGCCTATTTATCAACGAAAGACCAAGACAGACTTTTAATTCATTTGAAAGCCTGATGCTTAGCCTCGTCCACCCCAGCTGTAAAACTCAGAAACCAGTCTTACTTCTTATCATCTATCGTCCACCTGGGCCTTACACAGAGTTTCTGTCTGATTTCTCAGACTTTTTATCTGATTTAGTGCTCAGCTCAGATAAAATAATTATTGTGGGTGATTTTAACATCCATGTAGATGCTAAGAATGACAGCCTCAACATGGCATTTAATCTGTTATTAGACTCAATTGGCTTCTCTCAAAATGTAAAAGAACCCACCCACCACTTTAATCACACCCTAGATCTTGTTTTAACATATGGCATAGAAACTGAAGATTTAACAGTGTTTCCTGAAAACCACCTCCTGTCTGATCATTTCCTGATAACATTTACATTTACAATAATTGATTACACAGCAGTGGAGAGTAGACTTTATCAAAGTAGATGTCTTTCTGAAAGTGCTGTAACTAAGTTTAAGAACATAATCCACCCACTGTTATCATCTTCAATGCCCTGTACCAACATAGAGCAGAGCAGCTATCTGAACGCTACTCCAACAGAGGTCGATCATCTTGTTAATAATTTTACCTCCTCACTACGTACGACTCTGGATACTGTAGCTCCGGTGAAAACTAAGGTCTCAAATCAGAAGTACCTGACTCCGTGGTATAATTCTCAAACACGTAGCCTAAAGCAGATAACTCGTAAGCTGGAGAGGAAATGGCGTGTCACAAATTTCGAAGATGATCATTTAGCCTGGAGAAATAGTTTGTTGCTTTATAAGAAAGCCCTCCGCAAAGCCAGAACATCTTACTATTCATCACTGATTGAAGAAAATAAGAACAACCCCAGGTTTCTCTTCAGCACTGTAGCCAGGCTGACAAAAAGTCAGCTCTACTGAGCCAACAATCCCTTTAACGTTAACTAGTAATGACTTCATGAACTTCTTCACAAATAAAATTGTAATCATTAGAGAAAAAATTACCAATAATCATCCCACAGATGTAATATTATCTACAGCTACTCTCAGTACCATTGATATTCATTTAGACTCTTTTTCTCCAATTGATCTTTCTGAGTTAACTTCAATAATTACTTCCTCCAAACCATCAACGTGTCTTTTAGACCCCATTCCTACAAAACTGCTCAAAGAAGTCCTGCCATTAATTAATGCTTCAATCTTAAATATGATCAACCTATCTCTAATAATCGGCTATGTACCACAGGCCTTCAAGGTGGCTGTAGTTAAGCCTTTACTTAAAAAGCCATCCCTAGACCCAGCAGTCTTAGCTAATTATAGGCCAGTCTCCAACCTTCCTTTCATATCAAACATCCTTGAAAGAGTAGTTGTCAAACAGCTAACAGATCATCTGCAGAGGAATGGCTTATTTGAAGAGTTTCAGTCAGGTTTCAGAGCTCATCACAGCACAGAAACAGCTTTAGTGAAGGTTACAAATGATCTTCTTATGGCCTCTGACAGTGGACTCATCTCTGTGCTTGTCCTGCTAGACCTCAGTGCAGCGTTCGATACTGTTGACCATAATAATCTATTAGCGCGATTAGAGCACGCTGTAGGTATTACAGGTACTGCGCTGCAGTGGTTTGTATCATATCTATCTAATAGACTCCAATTTGTTCATGTAAATGGAGAGTCCTCTCCACACACTAAGGTCAATTATGGCGTTCCACAGGGTTCGGTGCTAGGACAAATGCTGTTTACATTATACATGCTTCCCTTAGGCAGCATCATTAGAAGACATAGCATACATTTTCACTGCTATGCAGATGACACCCAGCTCTATCTGTCCATGAAGCCAGGTAACACACACCAATTAGTTAAACTGCAGGAATGTCTTAAAGACATAAAGACCTGGATGGCCGCTAACTTTCTGCTTCTTAATTCAGATCAAACTGAGGTTATTGTACTCGGCCCTGAAAATCTTAGAAATATGGTATCTAA
This sequence comes from Oreochromis niloticus, assembly GCF_001858045.2. Classification (NCBI taxonomy): domain Eukaryota; kingdom Metazoa; phylum Chordata; class Actinopteri; order Cichliformes; family Cichlidae; genus Oreochromis; species Oreochromis niloticus. The sequence continues at coordinate 20,600 of NW_020329234.1, read as the reverse complement.
GCAGATTCTTACTCTGGATGGCATTACCTTGGCCTCCAGTAACGCTGTGAGGAACCTTGGAGTCATTTTTGACCAGGACATGTCCTTCAACGCACATATTAAACAAATATGTAAGACTGCTTTCTTCCGTTTGCGCAACATCTCTAAAATTAGAAATATCCTGTCTCGGAGTGATGCTGAAAAACTAGTTCATGCATTCATTACTTCCAGGCTGGACTACTGTAATTCTTTATTATCAGGAAGTCCTAAAAACTCGCTGAAAAGCCTTCAGTTAATCCAAAATGCTGCAGCAAGAGTACTGACGGGGACTAGAAAGAGAGAGCAGATTTCTCCTGTTTTGGCTTCCCTTCATTGGCTTCCTGTTAAATCCAGAATTGAATTCAAAATCCTGCTCCTCACATACAAGGTCTTAAATAATCAGGCCCTGTTAAAAGGGAGTTTTTCCTTCCCCACTGTCGCCAAAGTGCTTGCTCATAGGGGGTCATATGATTGTTGGGTTTTTCTCTGAATCTATTATTGTACGATCTACTGTACAATATAAAGCGCCTTGAGGCGACTGTTGTTGTGATTTGGCGCTATATAAATAAAACTGAATTGAATTGAACTTCAGCAAAAACCCAATCAACAGCTGTAACCATATTTATACAATTTTCATGTATTTTTTTAGCGGCTCCTTGGTGGAGGAGACAGCCACCCTCAGGGCTTCCAAAGCTAGTATACTCTTACTGCTGGTCCCAAGCCTGGATAAATGAGAGGATTACATCAAGAAGGTCATATGATGTAAAAATGTGTTTGGATTCATCTGCTGTGATTCCCTCCTGGGGAAAATAAGGCAAGAGCCAAAAATATCAGATACGGTACTTTTTGTTTTTTCTTTTTAATCAAACATAACTCAGTAGCGCTCCATTTTCACCTAATCTTAATGTACAGTAAGTACTAATTGTGGGCTAGCAGAAGCTAGGAGGTTAGATAATCAAGGTGATGACTAAGTAATATTTGTAAATGACAGAGTAGCTCTTGATTCCACAGAGCTAGGTGATCAACTATTTGGCACAGCTGACAGACTTTCTTTCAGCTAATTGACCTGTTGGAGTCGTGGTTCAATAAGCCGTCCGTTTGTGAGGTGAGTCAATTTCATCAAGCAGCAGCTCATTAGCTGACTGGCTGGTTAACTGTCTCAGTAACGGAGCCAAACTCCTCCTTGAGCAGTTTGAACACGTTGTCCGAGAACTCGTCTCTCGGCCTGCCCGTGCCGTTCAGCTGGAGGTCGGGGTGGTGTGGGATGTAAGAGGACGGGCAGTGCAGCTCATTGAGAGTAAACCAGAAGGTGTCTGGACCCACCTGGATTAAGTGTCGGAACACACTGTGCAGGAAAGGGAAAGAAACACAGGAACAGGATTAGCTCTGAGCTGTGTTTTGCTTTGTATGTAATATCTATTGTATGGAAAACACCTTCCTATGATCCAAAGTGACAGACTGAACCAGTTTTGCTGGCTTTAACATGCGAACCAACAGTTTAACTATAAGCTCATTAACTCAACACTGCCTTTCTCTTCAGGTTTGTTTTTTAAATCACCTCCAAGCAGGAAAATACTTAAAGCATGTGTTTTACTTGTGGCTGCTATGTTGCTACCCAAACACTTAGATCAATAATTCAGAATGATGTGAGTTATTAAAGGCTGCTTGCATACTGCATTCTGAGCTATTTTTTTAGTCATTTACTTTGTTTATTCACAGCTTCCATCTGTCCTTTACATTACTGTAGGTCTCACAGTGCACACATTTTGCATCAGCTGCCAGTGTAAAGGTGAAATGAGTTCCCTTTCAGATTCGTACACACAGTATTGGGATATCACGGCCCTACGTGTCCTGAAGACACTTCTATTCACACCTGTAAGGCAACTGACCTGTGATGATATGCCACATATAAACTCATCATCACAGTCATTCCTCACTTTTTATGCTCTTTACCTGGCTAGGAACACTTTTGCCAAGTTGGGATTGCTAGCTATTGCTAGTTAGCTCTGTGGTGTGGCAACCTGAAGTTAACTGCTCCTCTTGGTTTTAGCCACCACCGCTGAACTACATCTGCGTATTTCTGGAAGTTCCTTTCTCAAGGGATAAAATGAGTGAGGGTGATACTTAAATCAGGCCCACAAACTGATTTACTAAAGTTTGGGCTAAAGGGCTAAAAGTCTTATATTACATTATTATAAAGACTTACCTTAAACAGGCTTCTTGCAGTCTGATGGGTTGTCTGGAGCTCAGGTAGGGTAGACAGGCTTCACAAACAGCATCTAGGTCTGCTTCAGCTGAGAAAACCAAACACAGGACATTTTTACTATATTTTATTCATATAAAAATTGTAATACTTTTACCTTTTATCCAGAAATTACAACAGAAATCAACTTGTAAAAGAAAATAAAAAGAATCAAATGCAACAAAGCCAAGTTAATTTCACGGATTAATCACAGCAGCAGAATACAGTTTGAGCTCGGTGCCTGGTCTTCGGGTGGATCACTCCCTGCAAATATGTTACTCATAAAACTCCAGGAGCATACAGGTGGATGCTGGGGTGGTGGATGGGCTGAAACAGCAGGCAGTGGTGCAGCAGGATGTGAGGAAAGTGGGGCACGTTACATGTCCAGCTCCAGGCTTGGCTCCAGACATGGTTACAGTTGTGAATGCTTCTTTTCTGATTATGTCCAGTGCGTGCACATAATGACACTTTTATATCCAAAAGAACAAATCCTTTAAAAATATGATCCTGGTTCCGAATAATATGGGGTAAAGATAAGAAGGGAGGAGGGAAAGAAGAGGAAGTAGGAAAAAGATGAAAGAGTATAAAAAGTAGACCAAGCCTGGACTTTACCTCTGCTAACTCCTAATGAGCTCAGTAAAAGTGCTGAGGTGGTTCAGGGAGGATTTCACAGCAGTTTTGAGAGGTTAGAACTCTCCTTTTTAAACCCATCCTTGTCCCACCCACTGTGAACTGAAGCCACAGACATACTGAAACCCACTTCACAGATTAATCACAAAGAGCATCTCAAACACACAACGTGTATCGTGCCTGTTTATCTGCACACTATACTGTATGAGAGAGTTTGCTGTACACAAAGTGCCGTAAGCTATGTTAAAGGAACAGTTTCACAAACAACCTGATTTCTTACAAAATGAAACAATTGTCTTTACACTGCAGTCCTTGTCACTGTTAGATGTAACGCTGGCTCTGGAAAGGCTGCAGACAGCTCTGTCACCTTTGTGACTCTTTTCCTCTGTCAGCGATGAACCTCAGTGGGAGGGTGTGACATTCGTGATGTTCACGCTGTCACTCAGTTCACCTCCACACTGCGCAGGTGACCAAAAATTACACAAGCAGCTCATAATTGCATAATTGGGAATGTAATGGCAGAAGCCTGCAGGCCTTGAATATTTTCAACATGCTAATGGAAGTATGTTGAACAAAAAGTCAACAAAAATAACAACAACAACTTCTCTGAGCTTATCAATTAAATGGCTTCGCATTCGCTGATTGAACAATCACGTTTTTCTCAGTTGGGTATAAGCAGAGCTGCTTGCAGTCGTAGCTGTGTGTGCAGTTTGGACCTGAGCAGCATCCTGCTGGCACAGCTGGCTGTGGTCCGTATCATCAAAGTCATGTTTAAAATATGTTGAATCACAGAGCTGCCACAGTGAAGAGGCGTTTTTAGTAACAACATCACCGTCACGTGTTTAGGATGTCGAACTGTTTCACAGTTTAAGGTTTTTATAATAAAACAGAGATGCCCTGATGATGATGCCGATGGCTGATTTTCATTGTTATACGAGACTGCCACCTGGTGGGGAAGGAGCTTCAATGAGTTCTTTGACAAAAGCAGCAAGCCGTCAAAATTCAATAAAACCTTCCCGTTGTGTACTCATGGATGAATTGTAGTATTTACAAAACTCCTATATATCCAAAAGCTGATGAAACAATTTCCCAGCAGCAGCTCTGAGTGAATAAATGAGTGTTTACAGACTTAACGTGTCTGTATTTGTCAGCTCATCAATGAAAATATGAATAACAAATTTAAAAATATTCCAGCTGATGACAGGAGCTGACGAGTAGCCTAATTTACACCCACAAGTTGAATCAGCGGACACTTGCACCAAAGATCACAAAACACTATCAGCTTCATTTATCCCAAAGTCCTACTTTGTGATTCTCTGAGACAGTTTGAAAAGCAGCCTCTAAGAAGGCATCCACAGTGATTTTTCTGTGCTGATAGAAGAAATGTTAGTTTCAAGAGTCTTCACATTACAACCCAAAGAAGAAAATAATAGAACTATTTCTGAATGAAATAAGCCTGTTGTTGGGCACCATCTTTCATTCTTTCACTACTAAGAGTTTAAAACTAAAGACGACTTGAATAATTTTGACTCACGTACTGAAAAGAGAGGTTTGTTTTACTTACCCTGAAGGCTCTGAGGACTGCTAATGGGTCATCGGCTGTGAGTCTCTGCAGGAGTGCTGGCCAGCAGCGATGAGCCATAGGCAGCAGTTCATTTTCCCTCTCACTCAGCACCTGAACGCACAACTCCAGCACATCCAGCACCTAAAGACAAAGACACACAACACACCTAACAATTATCTCTGTTTTGATCCTGATTATATGTGAGCTGAAACTAATTATTGAGGTCTTCATTGAGAGCCCAAACTCCTGAGCAGGCACGACTTCAGCACAGACTTATTTCTGTTTCACTCCTGGACCAGACTGAATGTTTTTCCTTGATGAGCATTACACCAGTGAACAGTCATCCACACAGTTCTGACAGGATGAATTGTACCAACGCTGGCGGTCCTACCCTCACAAGAATGATTATTTTTGTTACTAGTCCAACAGTTGACTCGACATAAAACTACCTTGAGTCGGAGCCTGAGGCTGGGATCAGACAGCAGATGAATGCAGCGCTCCATAGCATCCTTAGTGATGCTGAGGTGGGAGGGAAGCTCTGCTTTCACATCAGGACTACCAATATCTTCAACATCCTCACACTCAGTGGGAGGGACCTCTGCAATGGAGCACATGTACAGTTAGACCGCCAGTTTAGCAGCGAGGTTCAGATTTCTATGACTCTTAATTACAATGATCCATCTCCTCTACACTTATTCATCTTCGAGAATGGAGATGTGCATGGCCCGGCAGTCCCTCTGCAAATCTCAACTCTCAAGAAAAGAGCAGCTGTGCGCTCGTAGCTGAGATCCAGATCCTGAACCATGTCCCCGACCAGCAGGCTGCAGTCAGAGTGAGTCAACAGAACTGTCAACACCGGTGGAGCCTGGCCAACAAGACAGGATTATAATGAAATACAGTACAAGCTCAGGGCAGCACAGGCTTAAGCAGACCAAGGAGGAAATCGGGTAAACCCTCCAGCAGTTATTTCTGTGTCCATTTTGGGTAAAAACAAAAAACACATCATAACTACCTGTAAATGCAGGCTGAGCCTCTGAAGGTTGAGTGATATGTCATTAAGCAGGTAGTCAGAGTTCTCATTGATCAGTTCCTTGAGGGAAGCGTATCCACAGACCTTATTGATGTTCCATATGGAGCTCAGCGCCGCCTTGCTGACCAGCAGCGTCTCCTCACCAGCTTTCTCCAGCACAGGATACAGCCAGGTCGTCAACAAGGGACGGAAATCGCGGCCCAGCGCCTGAGCACAGCAGGCCAAGGCCTCCGGTTGGATGCACAGCTGACAGATGTTGCTGTTGAGCTGGTGGATCGTGGATGCAGATCATTTTAGATGTTTCAGTAGCAGCCTGATGAAATTAGCTGTGTCGTTAACCCACTTCAGCCATCCAAACAGATGACCATCTAAGGTGAATTATGCAGATCACTAGCACAGTACACAGATTACCACTTCTGATTCCAGCCAGACTTGTTGTTACTTCATTCTAATCATGCAGTAACAACAAAGATTTATTCCTACTGGCTTTTTAAAATGTGCTTCTTCTATTCTAGAAAAACAAAAACATCTTATCACAGGGTTTGGTTTTTTTCAATGACATTTGTGTTGGCAGTTGCAGGCAAACATTTATCATTATTTTAAATCTATTTTTATGTTTTAGGATTTTGTAAACTGCCTTTTTTTATGTTTTTATGTTTTAGGATTTTGTAAAGTTTACAAAATCCTAAAACATAAAAACATTTTAAAAAAAGGCAGTTTACAATGTAAACTGCCTTTTTTAAATGTTAGATATTAGGAAATAGCTTAAAATTAGTGCATATTTAACTTGTTACACTGCCTTAATGTTGCCTGCATGGGATTTCCTCATCAGCATATGACTGTACCCTGGATGATGATATGTGAGGAGCTTGAACTTGATTCGCTAACAGAAACTAATTTAGCTAGCTTAGCACACATGTCTTGTGGCAAGATATATGCACCTAAATGCTTTAAGTCATTGGCTGTTCTGCCAAATTGCCACCAAGCTGCAACTTTGTGAGCTGACTGTTTGGCGATTTTTGTGTTTTAGACAACAAAAAGAAAAGAAAAAGATCTAGGGATTCAGGCTTTTCCTTACCTGTGGTAGTGGCATAGAATGACGTCACTGACATTGGTTTAATATGAAAACAAACTTTGTCAAACCAAAAAAAACCCAAAAAAAGAAGAAGTGAGTCGGCGTGTCATCTTTACCGAGCACCATACATGTTTTGCAGACAAAAAAACAAGTATTGCCGAACAAAAGATAAATGTCCTTTTTTTTCCTACTTTCGCCGGCTGGTCGTTTGGCGTAAGACGTAAGAAGTGGCGCTTTGAATCTGAGCGCCCGAGTTCGAATCCCTCACGGACTCGCTGCCACGACCATTGCTTGGGGGGCGGGGAGAAGCCAAGTCGCTTCTCCTTTTTCCTGATCTTGCCAAGTCCTCCGCCTGCTCTCTTATTACCTTTTATTACCGCAAAATACCCATGCTTGTCAGCTCTTCATTCCTCAACTATTTGCTGCTTATTACTCCACCTTCCACAACTTGCAACTTTCTCTCTTCAGGCTACCAACTCTGCCTTCATTTTTTCACACTGTCTCCGACACTTTTACATCAAATTATTACCACCTAATAAGCACAGTGACAGAGGGACCCCAGGCTTTTTTTCGGTAAGTTACATGTGTTTGTGTCCGTAACTACCGTCCTTAGCTAGGTCCTCAAATCTAGGCAGCTAAGATGACAACTGGGCTCTTCGGGGAAACTTGTTTTGTAAAGTTGGTTTAGCTAATCCGTAGAGGCCAATGAATTGACCGTGACTAAAGAAATGATGAGAAAAGCACTGGGTTGCTGTTGTTGCTCTCCGGTCACTGATGCTAGCTAAGAGGATGTAATAAAGGCAAGGTAGCAGAGATGAAAAAGGAGTGGTTGTTGATAAATAAGTGGAGAAAAAGGTGGGCAGGGAAAAAAAGCAGGTGTGAGTGTGTGAAATGTGAGTATTTGAGTGTAAAAATGTGTGGTCTCCTGCGAAAGGCTGGGTGCCCGATGTGCACCTTGCGCTCTTTAAATACAAGGATATTCCACGTTCTGCTATGTGGTGGGCTAGCAGGTTCATAACATAGAGGCTCAGGTTCGAGCCCTCGGCTCACCTGCCTCTCTATGTTTATCTGCTAGGGGGAGGTCCAGGCAGGGGATCTTGGAGTGAAAATTCCGAGGGATGAACCTTGTTCAGCCTGGACTTCCCCTGATTTTGATTTTTCTCTGTTTTTTCTTTTACCTGCCAGCAACAAACAGCCCAGCCTGATTTATGGGACCTCCTTCTTGTCATGGCTACCAAGGACCACTCTTCTTCTGCCAACAAGTCATTGCCTGACAAATAATTATTTCCTATGTTTCCCTATGGGGTTTTTTAATCTCCAATATCTTTACATATCTTGCTAGATAGACTTCCCTCAACAGGGTTTACAAACGCCTTATCCTCTTTGTCCACTTCAAATAACTTTAAACAACTATTCTTAGATTTCTTGCAACATCTGCTGTCCTCTTGCACAGATTACGCTTTTTAAAAAACTAACAAACACTTTTTTTTAACGTCAACCCATTGTTGGAACTAGATAAATAAAGCATATATAAAAGTCACTACCAAAAACTCATTGCAGCTTCGACCTTGTTATAGGAATGTTGTTTGTGGCTCAAGATGACTTGATTTCATCCATGAAGGATACATTTGATATATGTTTTCACATATTATAGACCAACAAGTTATTATAGCAGTTTAAATACGAGCGATCGGAAGCATGTGCTGATCAGCTTCAGTTTCTTCTCTGAAGTTGCTCTATTTCTCTTCAGGTTTCTCTCAGACCAAGATTGAATGTGATGACAAGGGTGATGGATGGTGTGACATGTGCTGCTGGCCCACAGAACCAGGTGAGTATGCTGTCCATGTGCTCTGCAACAATGAGGACATCCAACACTCTCAGTTAAGATTAGTTTTCATGATTGTTGCCTCAAGACCTGAGATCATGGTGGTGGGCTTGTGATGGACACACTTTTCATGGCTGAAAGCTCTCCTGTAGAGGCTAAGCCCTCTCGATCAACAACACACCTGCCGCTAACTACGTGTGTCTACCTTAAATATCTTTACAAACTCAAAATGTGACCTCTAGCACCAAACGCTTGCTGCAGTTCTTGGTGTCAGAGGTGACACACAAGGTATCGGGTTTTAGGTGCAATTACTTTTTCATATAGGACCAAGTATGTTTGGATAGCTTTTTCCCCTTGAAAACTGCCGTTTAATATTACACATTCTTGTCTAATATTATAAATGTATTGATCTGAAACGTGTAAGTGTGACAAATATGGAATAAGATACGAAATCAGAAAGGAGGCAAATATTTTTTCACAGCGCTAAGTCTGTAAATGATCTTCTTTGGCTGTAGTAGATCTTTGACTTGTTCCTTTTTTAATTGTTTGTTTAAAATTGTTTTCTCTAGGTTAAGGCGTACGGTCCAGGCCTTCAGAGCAGTGGTCTGGCTGTTGGAAAACCCACTGAATTCACAGTTGATGCCAAGCAAGGAGGAAAAGCTCCTCTGAAAATTATAGCCCAGGTATATCTGGCTTTGTATATGACCACAAATATGTTAAATATATTGCATGTACCGTATTTTTCAGAGTATGAGTCGCACTTAAAATCCTTTAATTGTGCGCCTTATGTATGAATTCTGGTTGTGCTTACTGACCTTGAACCGATTTTATGTAATACACGGCGCTCAAAAATCTGTCAAAAAATGTTTTAGTACGACTTTGGTAAGCTACGAAGTCGCACCGCTTGATGGATTGTCGGAGCATCATGGTTACGTAGTCAGCAGCCTCGCGGAGTGATACGCGCTGCGCTTCAACATAATATTACTGTATTGTGTGTGGATAAGGACCCCAAAATGGCACCTGTTAAGAGACATGCTTACGAAGCGGATTTCAAACTCAAGGCTGTCAGTCACGCAGTAGAACATGAGAATAGAGCAGCTGCGAGAGATTTCAACATTAATGAATCAATGGTACGGAAGTAGAGGAAGCTAGAAGAAAGAGTTGAGTAAAGTTTGACTTATCTGACTGTTTTGTTTCGCTTAATGCGTTTTATAATCCAGTACGCCTCATGTATAAAACCAGACCTGTTCATCAACAGTGCGCCTTATGGTCCGAAAACTACGGTGTGTTAAATCTGATTGAACTAATCCCTTGTCTTCTGCACAGGATGGTGAAGTCAATTCTGTGGATGTCCAGGTTAAGGATAATGGCAACAGCACATACACCTGCACCTACACCCCACGTAAGCCTGTGAAGCAGACTGTGATGGTCTCCTGGGGAGACTGAGAGTCCATTCAGGGTGAGTATGCACTCACTTTCACTCTTGCATGCAGGGTTTGCCTTTTCTTCTCACTGAAAAGTCTCTTGAGTTTTGGTGTTTGTGCCCACAGATGAATATCGGAGCAGGCTGTCATCCAAACAAGGTGAAGGTCTCTGACCCTGGAGTGGCAAATACGGGCCTCCAAGCCTTCCAGCCAACATACTTCACTGTTGACTGCTCAGAGTCTGGTCAAGGTAAAGCTCCATAAAACTGTGTGTGTGAGAGTAAAGAGCGCAAACATATGCTCATGTCAAAGAAATATTCCAAACAACCGATATTACAGGGAAACTTATTTAACCCACCTGCTGTTTGAGGCTAAAAATGACTGTAGAGCATCACCTGCTTCTCTCCACCAGGGACCAGCACCTGCAGACAACAAACAACACTATCATCCCAACACAGTCAGAACTCATTTAAAGTTTTGGGACTTGTGGAATTTCTGGAATTCTGACACATGACAGCCGGCTGAAGCCCAGAAGAGGTGAAGATGTGATGACTACGACCCACTCACAGTGTGATCCTGGCTATCAGCTCCAGTCAATGCTGTGTAGGACACGTGATACTGGAGGACATGAGCATTGGGAGGTACCCAACTGATCACCATGCTGACGGCAGTCTCATCAGAAAGCGTGAGGCTGGTTGGGCCTCCACCAGAGCCTGCAGCAACATCATAGAAGAGATAAAGTACCACAGCTAACGACACTTAACACTCACTTTCTTCCTTTATAGGAGGAAATTATTTTGGCAGCAGAGCAAAGTGTTTTTTTTAGAAAATAAATGTAAAGTATAACAGAGAATTTGATACTTTGATTTGATACTTTAACCTCACTACATTTATTTCATAGCTCAGAGTTCTAGTTACTCAAAGATGAGAATTTAGATGTGAAATTTAACCTTTAAGTGACTAGTACTTTGAGAACTGCCATCAATTACACAATGAAGTTCATTGACGTACAGGTTATTGTATTAGTAATGCTATATTGTACATAGAGACACAATATGACAGAATATGACTGCTGCTAATGTGACTTAGGTAAATGGTTTCAGGCTCTCCCCTCCTGAGTTTGAGAAATGTTCAGGATCAGAAAATGTGTGACTCACAGGTGCTGTAGCATACGGCCACAGCTTCACTCTGAGCTCCATCTCCATAGAGTGCAGACAGTGATATCTGATGCTCCTTAAGACACAGGACAACAGTTTATTGAGACATTGTATTTTTTACTTCATAATATGTACTCCAACAATCCAATAGTTCTTCCCCACCTGTCTCAGGTCGCCTCCACTTAGTGAGGTAAGAAACATCATCATCAGCTGCAGCTTCCCAGCGCACCGTGATGTCACTGTCTGAGAAATTAGTTACCCTAAGGTCAGAAGGAGGAGGCACCTTCACTAGAAGAAAAGAATAATGTGTATGGGAATTTTTTAAAAATGAGAAAGCTACATTTTGACATCTTTCATTATTAATAACATTTACAGTACTGTGCAAAAGTCGTGAGCCACACGCTGAAGTATTTCTTTGGACATTATCTGGTTTTTCCACTCCTTTTTAGTCCAGTTCTTGTACCTGACCATTTTCTGAGTAATGTTTTTTGTTTGTTTGTTTTTTGTTTGTGTAAACACTTGGCACTGACCATTGTTGGAGAATTAAAAAGCACCTAAGTCAAGGAATGTGTGTGCACATAACAGAAAACTTGGGAAAGAACCAATTTTAAATCTTTAAGCATTTTGTTACTAGCGGCCTGTCACAAAAACACATTTTGTATAGTGTTTTTTTTTTTTTTGTTTTTTTTTTTAAATCTTGTGAATAAAATGTATACAAATGTGTGTGATTAATCACAATGTGTTAGTGTGTAATCACCCTGAGACATGCATGCCTGTCTGCTAGCGTCAGATCTAAAGCCATTTCTGATTTGGAGATGCAGGCTGCAGATTCTGTCCAGATTATCCCAGCTCTCGTCACTAAGCATCCAGTCTTCACTTATCAAATGTGTAAAATTCAAGGCTGGTCCTTAAAAGCTCCCAACAAGGCAAAAACTGTGAATCTAACCAAAAGTGTATTTCCTGTTTCTCCCACATATTGGATTCCACAGTTCCTACAAGTGATCAAATATACACAGTTTTTAGATCTTGGAGTCCCTTTGCACAGTGATAGAAAAACATTACCATTGGAATAACTGCCCACCCACTTGTGGTGCTGGAAAAATTGCCCTGATCTCTGCGCTTAGGCTCAGAGAGAGGTGAGATTTTAGCCTTTACAAGGAGATCACCCAGGTTTTTGTTCCTCCTGAAGGCTGCAATTGCCTTGTGATCCTGAAGCATATGTGTGTCCTGAGTGAACCTTTGAAAGTTGCTCTTGATAACTCTGACCAATTTGCAGGTGGAGGGAGAATATGTGATCACCACTGGGATGAGGGGAGAAACATCAATTGGCTTGGTCTGCAAGAATGAATTGAAACATTTTCTTAAAAAGGACCAACAGTACCCCCTAGTGGAGAGAGCTGAGAATAAAATCTTGACAGCTTCCCCCAAATCACTCTGTTGAGTGCAGATCCTGTGAAATCTCAGTAATTGGGATTTAATTATCCCTGCAAATGTGTGTTTTGGGTGAAAACTTGTTCTGAACAGTAAGGCATGTGTATCTGTAGGTTTGAAAAAGACTTTAACATCTAATTTGTGGTCATTTGGGAAATTTGGGCCCTTAAATGTAGTTGTGTCTAAAAAATCAATTGAGGATTTATTAATGGTGGATTTCAGTTTGATGGAAGCATTATGGTCATTAAATTGTCATTATTAACATTAATATGAATTATCAGTGTAAATATGCTTTTGCGAATGTCTCCTGTTGTCAGATATCCTGTTTGGATCGTCCACTTTGACTCTTCACATCGTATGTTATATTCTGTTAAATATTTAACCTGTGAGTAAAGGAAACTGATACTCACACTGAGTAAAGCGCCAACAACAGTGATGTTGTTGCACCAGAGTCATGTCTAAAGTTCTGTTCAGTGTTTCTGGTTATTGGGAGCAGAGTGTTTCCCCTACTTAAAGCAACGTGATCAGCAAGTACAGAATCAAACAGGTTTTTAATCACTGTACTAAAGGCACAGATGGGGATTGAACCCATGAGCTTTGGCAGACGAGACCAATGCCTTGCCACTTGGCCACTATGCCACACAGGCTGAGCTTTGTCCATACCGTAACATCATATTCCTCTTGAATTGTTCAATTAAATGAATTGATGAACATGTTTGTCATCTTAGTTGGTTTGAGTGCTCAAAGTAGAGAATCACTGCATAAGAATCAGTCCATTCAAAAGCAACATTCTCCAATATTCCAAAAACCCAGAGAAAGATTGCCAAATGCGAACATCATTCCAAGGAAAGCATGAAAAAATGTTGCAAGCTTGTAAAGTGTTGCCACATTTATAGTGCATCTGGTCAACACCGGCATTATTCTGTTAGAATTACTATCACCCAGTTTCAGCCAAGCTTTAGCAGTGACATTTCACTCCACAATGCTCCACAAACCATCATGGTGGTGTTAAATCATAAACAGTATATAACGCTCTATTACTCAATAAGCAATGGTGTTTTGTAAAACTTGAGTGGACTGTTATTTTTATGCTTGTGTATAATTTCTGACATTATGCAGATGTACTCTTTATAAGGCTGTGGAAACCTGCAGTCAGGTGAAACTGAAGAAGTCACTTTGATGAGTGAAAAAGATGCCCAGAACAGACTTTCGGGAGAACATTGCTCCTGGACGGACTGTTGTTTCTTACAGCTAGTGTCTAGTACAGAAAGGGACTTTTTGTTTCCCTTGTCAGCTTGTATTAAAGGTATAGATGGGTATTGAATCCAAGATCTTCAGTTTACAACACTAACACCTTGCCACTTGGCCACCAGGCCACACTGTAGAACCCCAGCACCGCCATCAGGCCAAACTTTTATTGTAGAATAAATGTATCTTGGAAAGTTTGCATTCAAATCTTTTCAAGATTACTGACACCCTATTGGTTTTTGGTGATGACAGATTTAGTGAATCTTCAAAATCTTTCATCCAATTGTTTTCTAATTTTGGGTGCACGTCTGTGCCCTTTAGAATGAGTCATGTTGATTTTTGTGACCCTAGACATCCCTTTCACTCACCCTTCGTCTTTCCTTATCCAGGCTTGGGACCGGCCACGGCAGAGTTGAAGAAGGGTTTTCTTCTGCTTTATTTTTTGTGTGAGTCTTTATGTACTTGTTCTTTTTGTTTGTTTGTTTGTTTGTTTGTTTTGGGGGGGGGGTGTACATATTTGTGAAACAGAAAATAATGACATCGCTCAAATAATCAGAACATGGAACAGTTGTTGTCCAACAGTCAAGTTTCTTGTCTGCACAAGTGTACACATGGATGAGTGTGTGCATACTCATGCACGCACACACCCACACACACATTTCTTGCACTGTGCACAGGTCATGCTCGTCTTACAATCATCATAGCACCACCACCCTCACCCTCCAAGCCTGGTTTCTTCCTGTTAAAGGGGAGTTTTCCCTTTCCACTATCACCAAGTGCTTGCTCAAAGAGCGTCATATGATTATTGTTGGGTTTTTGGGTTTGTTTGTTTTTTATTGTTACTGTAGGGTCTTTGCCTTACAACATAAAGCAGCTTGAGGTGATTGTTACTGTGATTTGGTGCTATAATATACATATACATTCTGTTTGTTTACATTGTACAGTGTGCCAACTTTTTGTAATTAGTAACATAGTTATTGCCCTTATTGAGCTATAATACAAAAACAACTAAAGCTTTAAATAAGTGTCAGTGAGCTGAAAAAACAATATTTATACCCAAAACATAGTACAGCAGAATCTAGTATAACATGGAAACACCTACCTGAAACACAGACTTTATGTATTTTAAGTACTTGAGTAAATGTTCCCACTACTATCTGCACTCACTTCCGAAGATATTTAGACTAATGAGAGAACTCTGAGCTCCTCCGCTTCATGTGAGATTCACTTTCCACTGTTTCTTTTCTTTCTTTCTTTTTTAAATCCCTCTCCATTGCATTAATGTCTTGAAATACCAGGAAACCAAGCATCTGCATCTGGAGACTTTTGACTCAAAAGGCAATAAAACCAAAACAAATGTAAAAAAAAAAAACAATAACAAAAAAAATGAATACAGGAAAATTACATTTTCACAAATGTCAAACATTTTTTAATTAAAATTCCTCTTTTTTCCTACTAAAAAGTTGTAAAAATGAGTCCAAGGGCATGATGCCGTAGCAGAGGATGTACTTCCTGAGGCAGCTGAAGAAATTCAACCTGCCAACACGGATGATGATGCAGTTCTACACTGCAATCATCGACTCCATCCTCACCTCCTCCATCACCGTGTGGTACGCTGGAGCCACTATCAGGGACAAACAGAGACTTCAGCGTGTTGTGCGCTCTGCTGAGAAGGTGATTGGCTGCAAACTCCCATCTCTGCAGGACCTGTACACCTCCAGGACACTGGGGCGTGCAGCTCGGATCACAGCTGACCCTTCTCACCCTGGACACAGTCTGTTTGACCTGCTCCCCTCAGGCAGGAGGCTCCGGTCCATTCGCACCAGAACCTCTCGCCATAAGAACAGTTTCCATAGAAGCATAGATGCATCTGAACATGTGTAGAGAATGACCGTGCCCCCAAATTGCCAAATTGGTGTCTTAACACCAAGTTTGTTTTTTGTCTGTTTGGGAGCTGACACAGTCTCAGTGGAGATGGGTTTTTGGGGGGTAGCAGGAGGAGAGAAGCTGCAGAGAGGCGTGTAAGACTGCAACTCTCCTTCCTGGTCCCAACTCTGGATAGTCATATTTTTGGGGGTTTAATAAATTGGTCCATATTTCTAGAAATGAGAGCTGCTCCATCCAAAGTGGGATGGATGCCGTCTCTCCTAACAAGACCAGGTTTCCTCCAGAAGGTTTGCCAATTATCTATGAAGCCCACATCGTTTTTCGGATTCTAAACTGACCGCAGGTGTGAATGTGAGTGTGGATGATTGTCTTTCTATGTTAACCCTGGACAGTTTAACTTGTACCCCTCACTTCATGGTAGCGCAATAAGTGGGAGAACACCTATTCCGACACCCATATCTTAGATTAAGCTAATAGTATTAGTGCGCTGTTATCAAAGGTTACCTGGATTATAGGTATATTCAAAACTTTACATAGAAGAGATAAGAGTGCGTGCGTATATGCTCACTTCTGACGATGATAATATGATAAGGTGTTATCTCATCTGTACTTGAAAGTACTTCAAACACCACATGCACATGCAATGTTATCTGTGTGTCTAACGATCTATAAGTGAGCAAAGACAGTGTTATAAATATTTTGAGTCATTTCTATGCCTTGAAAGTACTTACTCAGTACTTACTCAGCGCACACACAGATATTATATTCAAAATCATAACGGTCACGCCTTCGATTTCTTACCGCTACTTTTCGTACAGCATCCAGGAAATGACGTAGACTGTTTCTACTGCATCATTTGCATTTTACATTCACTCTGTGGGCACATCTCCGCTAAAATCTCATATAAACCATTTCTACAACCACCAAACACAACGAAAACAAGCCATGATTAAAAGAGCAGTTACGTAAATGCACACAAGTCCACTAAACAAACAAAACTGAACCACAAATTCATCAGACCTCATGTAACCGGATAAAGAAAGGCTGGTTATCTTCCAGAGCTATCACCGATTCCAAACACCAAGCTTCACCGCGCTCTGACTAAAATTCACTGAAAGAGCCGCAAAAGAAGACCACAAAAACCACCACAGTTATCTAGAGAATCTAAAGAACAGCACAAATTCCAAAGCATGTAAAACACAGGAGCTGTGTCAAATGTTTCACTTGATTTATACGTTATTTATACCTCGAGCACCCTTTTTTCTTTCTTAATCATTTTTTTTGTTTTTTTCTCCTAATGTATTCCTTTTTTGTTTACCGACTTGTATTTGTATACATGAGTTGTAAAGATGCTGCAAGCTGTGACATTTTTCCTGCCCTTTCTATAACTGCATTATTATGTATATTTGTTGTTTAGTTGTTCAACTTAAAAAAGTAAAAAAAGAAAAAAATATTGGCTCAAAAAGTATTTTTAGGCCTGTTAATAAATTAAATAATTTCTGCTGTTTAATACCTAAAAAATTCAACTGACATGGTGTTCAATGTGTGCAAAATTGGGCCTTTTTGTTCAACGTCTGGATATTTATGTGTTGGCAGTGCTGTAATTTTTCACGGTTTCACTTTAGAAACATAAAACTTTGCACAGATGATGTTTATACTGAATTTCGGGAATTAAAGGTCTGCAGCTCAGACACAAGCATTTCACTACATGTTGTACCCTGTATGATTGTGTATGTGACAATAAGGTTGTTTGTTTCTTTGTTTGTTGTGAAATGTGAACTGAAGCATGTTTTTAAAAGGGTTATATGTTAAAAAATAAATAAAAATTTTGGCGGGAATAAAATCTACTCACTTTTTCTGTGTTCCAGTCTCAGTAACTTTGACACAGTAATATCTGCTGCAATATTTACACCTCTGATGACATTTCACAAGTGTTAGCTTTCTTTTGATACCACGATTGTATACACAGAGTTTGTAATTGCACTCAATTAATTTGGGGCATTTCATTTTCGAGCAGGAAGCTCAGAAAACCTTTGGGGCTCAGGTTAAAGAACTGGACCACTACAGGTTTTAGAAACCCATCCAGAATAATTTTGTCCATCTGGGCCCATATAGGGACATCAAAGGTCAAAACTTCTGTTGCCCTGTGGAGGTTAAGCGTGGGTTTGCCCTGCTCACACACTCCCGCCCACAACTACCCACTGTGAGCCCATGCAAGTAATAACGTTTTGGCACATTACTTATGATAAGAAGCCACCATGAGGGGAAATACAGTTGTGGAGAAGATGAAACCAAAGCACCTGTTTGATTACACTGTCAGAAATATGAGGCTGGGAGGAGGCGACTGATGCAAAGCCCCAGGGAAAAGGAAAGTTAACGATTTTTTCATTCCAAAAATCATTTATACAGTTCAGTGGTCTACAGACAGACTGAAGAGAGAACAAAGCTAGTATCGATCTGATACCAATACCAGTGCTGGTTTGTCATATTATACAGTGGCTTGCGAAAGTATTCGGCCCCTTGAACTTTTCCACATTTTGTCACATTACAGCCACAAACATGAATCAATTTTATTGGAATTCCACGTGAAAGACCAATACAGAGTGGTGCACACGTGAGAAGTGGAACGAAAATCATACATGATTCCAAACATTTTTTACAATAAATAACTGAAATGTGGGGTGTGCGTAATTATTCAGCCCCCTGAGTCAATACTTTGTAGAACCACCTTTTGCTGCAATTACAGCTGCCAGTCTTTAGGGTATGTCTCTACCAGCTTTGCACATCTAGAGACTGAAATTCTTGCCCATTCTTCTTTGCAAAACAGCTCCAGCCAGTCAGATTAGATGGACAGCGTTTGTGAACAGCAGTTTTCAGCAGGTTTGTGGCTCAGCTGCAGGGGAGGGGTGAAGCAGTGGGTTTCGGGCAGAATGTTTCCAGGATGTAGTCTTGGAACATCTCCAGATGGATCGTGGATAAGGCCAGGGCATAGGCACCGTTCATGCAATCCATGTAGAACTGCAAGGGACTTCCTGTTGACAGACAGAAAAGAGCGGTTAGTGACTTCCTTCCAAACTATTTTCTCCATGCACTTCATTCCCACGCATTTCTCCTGACCATATGCAGATACCTGGGATGTGGGTGCCATCGTATTTGATATCCATCTCATGCAGACCGGCCTCTGTGGGAGCGTACTTGTCAGCAACTGTGCCATCGTTGTTGTCTGTGATGTCAAGCTTAGCAACTTTGCCTGATGCCATTCGGACCTCACCTAAAGCAGAGGACAAAACAATGACACACCACATCATTTGCTCAAACTATCTGTTTATTAAGTAGACTTGTTACCTGTGACTCTCCTTCTGGATGGTGAATGGAATCACCAGGTCAAATGGTCTCAGACTTGCCACATCCAGCCAGATCATTCCCATTGGTCGGTCTGTTGCCTGAGAGACACGCAGTGCACACGTCAGATCACAGGTTGTTAAGAGATTGTGGCAACAGTTCTGGTTACAGCGACAACATGTCACAGACTAAATGAACACAGGAATTAATACAGGACCTGTAACATAGAAGGCTGTGGCTTCTAACATTATGCAGCTTGCTGAACTGTCCATGTGTTTCAGGCATCCGTTTTTGACATGGAGAGAGAGAAATGAGAGAACGCACCCTCTCAGTGATGAAACACCTGCAATGAGAGACAGCAGACAATGATGCAGTCTGATGAAAGGAGACCATGTGTGCTATAGATGACAAAGGGACACAGGGAGAAGCTGAACAAAACTGAAGCTGAGAAGGCGAGAGACGAGGCTGAGGTTTTAGATACCCAGGGCTGTTGGGGCATTTGGCTTGTTGCATGAGCTGGTCTGACGGAGCTCCTTCCAGTACTTGGAGGGTGTAGGCAGGGATGATGGAGGGAATTGAGAGAGGGAAAAAGATAAGGCATTGGAGCGGATTAAAACGGCGTCAAAGTGATATAGCGAACGGCTGCAGCCATCAGGACCAATCACAAAGCCTCTGTAGGGATGGATCTGTGCAATTTATGCAATTCCCTTCTCACATATACATTGAAACAGAGAAGGTAGGACTGCTAACACCACAAGAGCTTTCTGAGACTGATTATATACTGATTTTGAGTATAAACCTAGCAAATGCAAGTTTTGCTGCAGCAGATGTCATTGACTGCTTCAGGGCTCGCTCCAGCAGCTGGACGGTGTCCTGGAGTAAGAACTACATATCTAGCTGTTGTGACGTATCAGGTCAGTTCATGTCTAATACTCACTGGCTAAGTTATGGTAGTGAAGGCTCACTGACTCTGTCTTCCACTACTCTCAGACACTGTGTCATATTTTCAGAGGAGCCCAAAAACCACAGATCACTGAGCTGTCCTAACAAATCTCCAGCATGATGCAACACGTAGGAGACTGAGTTTAAGAATGGCAATTTCAACAAGGTCTTGAATTATGAGGCCCGTCATATCTTAAACATTAAGTATCAATCACCCGGTACAGCTCTTCCTCTCAGACTAGCTCTTTCTAAAGTAGAATGGGAGGCAGAGCCTTCAGCTTTCAGGGCTCTGCTCTGAACCAGCTCCCAGTTTGGATTCAGGAGACAGACACCTCTGTACTTTCAACATTACACTTACAACTTTCCTATTTGATAAAGCATATAGTCAGCCTTGGATCAGGTGACCCTGAACCCTCCCTTAGTTACACTGCAGTAAACCTCTTGTGTGGTTACTTATAGTTACCATTTATGTCTTTATAGTGAGGGTTAATAGTTACTTCCCAACCATTTATTCGTCTTCTATCACTTATTCATCTTCGAGAATGGAGATGTGCATGGCCCGGGAGTCCCTCTGCAAATCTCAACTCTTTGTTACAAACAGTTTTATAAAAGCAACCCCCATTGTAAACCCATATGGTGTGTCATTAACCTAAGACACTGCGTGTGTGTGTGCCTTCCTGCTGGTCATAAAAGGGTCATCTCCTCTACACTCTGAATCTAATATAACCACCACTACAGTCTACAGCTGATATTCCACTGGCCCTTAGACAGACCTATTACCTCGG
>NW_020329233.1:0-12143 GCF_001858045.2 Oreochromis niloticus | reverse complement strand
AATCGACTCTAAATTTAACAGGAAGCCAGTGTAACTGAGATAACAACGGTGTCAATGTGAGTACTTGGAGGATTTTGTCAAAAGCCTAGCTGCAGCGTTTTGCACAACCTGCAGACGATCCAGAGAACCTTTGCTAAGACACATAAACAGCGAATTGCAATAATCCAAGCGTGACGAGATAAATGCATGTATAGCAATCTCCAGTTCAGATCGAGATAAATTCGGGCTTAGCCTAGCCACATTTCTTGAATGATAAAAACAAGACCGAACCAGAGATTTCACATGCCATCCAATGTGAAACTGGAGTCAAAGGTGACACCTAAATTCTGACAGAGGATTTACATAGAGTGAGGAGGACCAAGGGCTTTCACTATCTGCGATAGGAATCTATCAGGGGCGCATACGAGGACTTTGGTTTTCCCCTCGTTGAGCTGGAGGAAATTTGCAGCCGTCCTACGTTTGATCAAATCTAAGCAATCATTCAGACGCTGAAGCTTAGATAAATCCTCGGGCATAAAAGAAATGTACACTGTATATTCCAGAATATCATCAGCATAACAATGATAAGAAATGTCCTCAAAAGAGCCCATTATATGCTGGAGGGGAAGAAGATAAATTAAAACAATAAAGGCCCCAAAACTGACCCTTGAGGGACACCATAAGTAAGGGAGGTAGAGGATGACCTAAAATCGGAGACTGCCACAGAAAGGATCGGTGATGGAGATAAGAGGAGAACCACTCTAATGCAGTTCCAGATACACCAACCCATTTTTTCAGCCTTTCAATGAGGATGTGATGGTCAGCTGTGTCGAAAGCTGATGTGAGGTCCAACATGAGTAGAACAGAGCATTTTCCTGCATCATTATCCATCAAGATATCACTTGAGACCCTAAGAAGAGCTGTCTCCGTGGAATGAAACTGACGAAAACCGGACTGAAACTTATCGTAAATGCCATGTTTATCTAGAGCTGCCATAAGTTGCTTATTATATTTTGTAGGATTTGATTTAAAAAACACAAACACAATTAAAGTAACCAACGATGCTATACGTTGACATTGTTCTTCACTGTAAGAATCAGCAGGCTATGGTGAATAATCACAGCGATTTTCAGGTCTCTGAAGAAATCTATCTAGGAGCTATGACAGTGTAAAGACACCTGCAATTTTAAATGTGCGGCGACATTTGAATGAGGCGCGTACCAGTAGAGGGAGCCAACGCACCACGAATGGTGCACAGCCACAGATGAGCTTTGTGTCATTTATTTGTGACATGCAGGATTGTCCGCAAAGAATGTGGATAAGTTGTAAATCAAAAGCTAAAGAGCTCATTGCAGCTGTCATTTTCACTGAAGTCTCCATAGACTTTGAATGGGGACGTTTCTGACTTTGTGTTGCTTGGAGGCCATTTGCGAGAAAACGGCAACTCCTGCGATAATGACGGTGGCATTTTGTGAAAGGCAAGAAAAATACCTACGTTTTGATGTATAATTTGTGTTAATGAAGGCAAAATTGACGTGAAGAAGAGATTGAGAAAGCGACAATGCCTGGCGTGTTTGGCGGTGGGTAGCAAGGCTAAGAAGCAATATTGAGGTAAAAGTTGAGGGATTTTGGGACAGCGGTAAAAAGGCAGAGAGAGCCCGTCTATAGGCTCGCCTGTAGGCTTCTAAGCAAGCGTAGCAGGTGAATTTCAGAGCCAGGGACTATTATTGTTTGTTTGGTATGTATCCCCAACAAATGGTCCGCATGGGATTCGAACCACTGCCCCCTGTCTTCAATCTCCGCCATAGGGCCTGTCACTTTCCCATGAGCCACGAGGGCGGCCAATGGAATGGGCGCAATTCTGGTATATTTATCTTCTTCTTTTTTTTTTTTTTTTTTTTTTTTTTTTTTTTTAGCTCGATAGCTAGCCGGGAGCTCCAGGGCCACTGAAGCCGCCGAGAACGGCACAACTCCCGGCACGTCATTTTCAGATCACCGCGGACTTAGACAAGCTAGAAATGATATTGTTTGGCTTTTTTCAGTGTTTTATTTGTTCGTCAGTAAATCGGTTTGGCTGAGATTAAAGGGATTAGATTCGATAAAATAAAACTTTATTAATCCCCCGGGTGGGTTCCTCCTTGGTTTTCTCACAGCTGACCAAACGTCAAACAGAAAACCAATTAAACAAAAGTGTGAGATGGTCGACAGTTTACGCCAGCGTCCTGTTATAATTTAGATAGCAAGGAGCAGGCGGCCGAGTTTATTCAACTCCACCGAGACAGCGGTGACGCTAACCAGAAGGCTAGACCGTCCAATTTCCCCAGCCATTTACTTCCGGCCTACCCGACCTTCTGAGGACCCGGCCCACGTAGACCGCTCAGGCCGGGTCCTCAGGAGGATGCAGCCCATGAATTTGGACACGACCAATAACTGGTGCACCAACCATATCTTTTCTTGTGTAAATGTAAATTTGTCTGTTATTGTGTAAATACATTCGCTATTGTGTACTCTACACACACGGAGAGATGCCAACTGCCTTTCACTGTTCTTGTAACAGTGACAATAAAAAGCTATTCTGTTCTATTCTATTCTATATTTGCTTGATATAATGTTTACATGTCTATTTGTTTTTAAAAATCTACCATGACTGGTTGGGGTGAGGTGTATGACAATAACAATCAATTATTTGCAGTATTGGTATTCCTGAGGTCAACCTTTAGTAACAGCAAAATAACTCTGCCTTAGCTTTGTAAAATTTTCATTACTAATTACTGAATAAATATTTTTTGCTCATGACATCTTTGATAGGATTTTGTAGGTCACAGAATACCTGTTGTTGATCGAAGTTAATAATTCTTTTGCAGAAAGACACAGAGGACGAAGTTCGAGAGGTCATCAGGAACAACCTACATTTACAAGGAAAGGTAAGAAAAGGACACAAGTTACTTAAAGTATACTTACACATTATGCCTCTGGGCTTAGATTTGCCATGGTGTCAGGTTGTTGTCAGTTTATCTTATTCTTGTGAAAGTAATGTCAAAGGACTGGTTTAGAGAAATTCTTCAAATCTGGCACAAGGATGAAGTGATTCGATTTTGATGGTCGGTGGGCAAACTCGCAAAATTTAGAGTCAAGTACTCAGATTCAGTTTAAATTTCACACAAATCTAGAGTAAGAGGACCTAAACGAACTGATGAACCTTTATGTCCATAAGATAAATAAGGCTACTTCACAGTGATATCATAGGTTATCCGAAAGATATAGAATAGGAAATTCAATCTGTCAACAAGTGATTGAAGGAACTCTATCACTCCACATAGCCCCTATCCCACTAACATCACTAAACTCGTCTGTACGGGAGAGTACAGGCTGTATCAAAAAGAATCATTCGATTTCAAAGTGCTTTCATTCTGCAGCCATTCACCCGGAACAATTGCATTACAACAGCAGTGGCTGCAGTGACTACAGTGAACTATGGGATGCCGTATTTCATTGATTATTCATAAACATTGAACATTTTGTATGTAAAACTTTATATTCAGCCATGTATTTTAAATTTAGTGTAAGCTTAAAATACAGCCTTTTGAAAGTGTATGATTTATTTTTGATACACTGTATATTCCAGAGTCATATGTGAAGCCATCTACTTGACAGCTAAAGCTTCACCCACACTGGGTCAGGAAACAGGACAATGATCCCAAACACACCAGCAGGAGAAAGAACTGAATCTGAAGTTATAGAGTGACTGAAATACTGAAAGTAGCAGGACCTTAAGAGTGCTGTGCGTAAATGAATGGCTTCAAACCTAAATCAACTGAAGCAACGTTATAAACAAGGGTGGGCCAAAATTCTGCCACAATGATTTTAAAGACTTACGAAGTCATACAAAAAACAACCAATTCAAGTTATTGCCAGCAAGGTAGTTATACAAGCTACTGAATCATGAGCTTTACATGTGGTGTTTCTGTGTTTTGGCTTTTGTTTTGTTAAAGTCGAGACAGATGTAAACCAGTTGGTAGATGTTGGTTGGTACTATATATTTATATATTCACAAAGGTGCTTAACCTTGTGAATGGGCCAATAGAGTCATGCATTTCCTCTGTGTGTCTTACAAAGTCAGAGGACCCAGCAATTCGTTGGCAGATGGCTCTGTACAGAGACCTCCCAAACCACTATGAGGATACTACTGACCCAGAGAAGACTGTGGAGAGAATCCTGGATATTGGTCATGTCCTCTTCCACCTGGAGCAGGTCTATATATTCAAGTTTGAGTTGATTTTGCGCATTTTTGTGCCAACGTAGAGAGTATAGCTTTAAGGTACCCCACGGTCCTCTTAAACTAGCTGATTGGTCTTCATTAAAGCTGACCACATACTTCTCCAGGATAATATGGCTTCCAGATGGTAAGGTACACCAACTAAATATCTAGTATACTGAGTGGTTCAGTTTGTGTCTTCAGGTGGAGCATCCTCAGCGCAGTAAGAAGGCTGTGTGGCACAAACTGCTTTCAAAACAGAGGAAGAGAGATGTCGTCGCTTGCTTCAGGATGGCACCACTCTATAACTTGCCAAGGTATGTTCTCAAACACACACACATGTAAAATGAAGAAGAAATATTTAAAATTCTGCACTTTATTATTTTCCCACCCTCATCTACAGCCACACCTCGGGCTAGTGAGGAAAGGTTGTGGATATATGTTGCACCTACAGTGCAGCCCTTTATAAGCAGCAGAAGATGGGTAGATAAACAGTTATTAGTCATCCATGTATCTCTCTCATACTAGGCACCGGGCTGTAAACTTGTTCCTGCAGGGCTATGAAAAGTCCTGGATGGAGACAGAGGAGCACTACTTTGAAGATAAACTCATAGAAGACCTCGCTGTAAGTTCATTTCATTTAAAAAAACAAAACGAGTGGAATTCTTCTGACTACTCTGGAATTTTTGCTTGTTTTGAAGGCAAATTATGTGTTAATTTCTTCAGTGTATAGCAGAGTTTTAGCACTTTGTGAATGTGTGTTGATTTCAGAAACCAGGTGAACAGGAGCCATCTGAGGAAGAGGAGGGGCAGAAACACAAACACATAGATCCCCTGCATCAGCTCATCCAGCTGTTCAGCAGAACAGCCCTAACAGAAAAATGGTGTGTATTTTACACACTACTGTTAAAAGTCCCTATTTTTCCAGTTATTTGTTGCAGTTCATGTCGTTAAAGTCCAATGAATAGCTTGAAATGGTACAAAGGTAAGTGGTGAGCTGCCAGAGGTTAGGTTACCCAAAACTGAAAAATAATGTACATTTCAGAATTATACCAAAAGGCCTTTTTCAGGGACACAACATGGGTTAACAATTCAAAGCTGTTCTGCAGCAGTGAAGGTTGATCAAGCCTTGAAAGCTGCTGCTACTAATTCCTACAGGTGTTCCAACTTGGATTAATTCCAACCCCCTCTGTCTGCATAAAGCAGTGTTGGTGCCATACCCTTGTGAGCATCAGCTGAACAGTACTGTACTGCAGTAAGTAGTGTGTTGCTACAAAAATGGTGAGAAAAAGACCATTAACAGTGGAAGAGAGAGAGACCATCATAACACTTAAAAATGTAGGTCTGTCCTGACAAAGAAAGTCAAAGTGTCAGTGAGTACAGTTTCCTTCACCATCAAACGCACTGAGAAACAAACTGTGACAGGAAGAGGTCTGCAGACCCAAAGACACGACTGAATCACAGGACAAGGTTCTGAGAGTTAACAGCTTGTGTGATAGGCAGCTCACAGGACAACAGCTTCAAGCACATCTATCTCAAGGAGCTTCGTGATGTAGTCACCTGAAATGGTTTCATTTCACAGGTGTGCCTGTCAGGGTTCATTTGTGGAGTTTCTTGCCTTCTTAATGGGGTTGGGACCATCAGGTGTGTTGTGCAGAAGTCAGGTTGGTACACAGCTGACAGCCCTGTTTGACAACTGTATTAATTTATAATATGGCAACAACCAATGAGGTAAGTAAAGAGAAATGACAGCCCATCAGTCAGTCTGGGAAATTGCTAAAACTCTGAATGTGTCCCCAAGTGCAGTCAGGAAAAAACGCTATGACAAAACTGGACCGTCCAGGAAAGGCAGACCAAGAGTCACCTCTGCTGCTGAGGATACATTCATCCGAGTCCCGAGGCTCAGAAATCGCAAGTTAACAGCAGCTCAGATTAGAGCCCAGATAGATGCCACACAGAGCTCCAGTAGCAGACACATCTCTACATCAACTGTTCAGAGTGTGTGAATCAGGCCTTTATGGTCAAATAGCTGCTAAGAAACCACGACTAAGGAAAAGCAACAAGCAGAAGAGATTTGTTTGGGCCAAGAAACACAAGGAGTGGACATTAGACCAGTGGAAATCTGTGCTGTGGTCTGATGAGTCCAAATCTGAGATCTTTGATTCCACCCACCGTGTCTTTGTGTGACGCAGAAAAGGTGAACGGATGGTCTCCACATGCACGGTTCCCACTGTGAAGCATGGAGGAGGAGGTGTGATGGTGTGGGAGTGCTTTGGTGGTGACACCATTGCTGGGATTTTTTTCAAAATTGAAGGCACACTGAACCAGCATGGCTGCCACAGCATCCTGCAGCGACATGCCATCTCATCCAGTTTGTGTTTAGTTGGACCGTCATTTATTTTCCAACAGTACAATGAGCCCAAACACACCTCCAGGCTGTGCGAGGGCTGTTTAACCAAGAAGGAGAGTGATGGAGGCCTGGCCTCCACAGTCACCTGACCTAAACCCAATGGAGATGGTTTGGGATGAGATGGAGCACAGAGGAAGGCAAAAGGACCAACAAGTGCTCAGCATCTCTGGGAACTCCTTCAAGACTTTTGGAAAACCATTTCAGGTGACCACCTCATGAAGCTCATGGAGAGAGAATGCCAAGAGTGTGCAAAGCAGTAATCAAAGCAAAGGGCGGCTATTTTAAAGAATCTGAAATATAAAACATGTAAATATTCCCTTTTATCAAATAATGAAAAACTGTTAAATGAGAAGATGTCATTTCAGTCAGTGGTGCACCAAAATTATTTTCCTTAATACAGCTATAATTGTGCTAACTTTGGTGAATGTGTTTGTTTTTGCAGTAAACTGGATGAGGATCATCTCTACATGGCCTACGCAGACATCATGGCTAAGGTATCTGTTGCTGAGTACCAACACTAACACTTTTGAATTGAAACTCACATAGCTGGCTTAGCATAGACGGTAAAAAAACCTGTTATTGTTCTGCGTGCTGTTTATGTCATCGACCAGGGATGATGCTTTTGGCTGATGGATTACTTGCAGGGCGCTGTACTGCCTAATCAAATCACTTATTGCAACTGGCACCTCCCCTACCTTCAGTGTAGAATAGTTTAGTGTGGCCTGAAAAGCTAAGAGAGGGAAAAGAAATTAAAAACAGATGCACCAAACTGTGGCAAATTAACCAAATGTTAGCAGCTGCACTGTTAACAGTAGCACTAGCAGCTGCACTAGTAACTAGTCTTCTGGATGGTAGAGTTGTTGTTGGTTTAGGACACTGTTAATATATCACTGCTTAGTGATTGCACTCCGAATTGGGTCTGCTGGGTATATTTCTTCAGACACTTCATGCTGTCAAGGCCGGGAGAGCAGTACGTGGGAGTGAACATAAGTGCAGACACAATACAGAGCGGAAATAAGATTTCACAAGTTTTATTGAAATCACAGAATAAACTATGGTGAGACATGAATACGTGGCAGGGAAATCTCTGACGAGGAGTCTTGCAGGTGGCTCTGGAGGCGGGTAGCCCTCTGAGTGTTGAGTGAGTGAGTTGGGTTCCAGCCTTGTATTCTAGTAATGCAGAGGAAGCAGCAGGCAGGAGGACAGGCAGGTGAGAGCAGTGAGTAATTTAAGTCGAGAGAAGCAAGTTGCAGAATGAAGCTGGGATTTGACTGTGGAGACCAGCGTCCAGAGGAAGGAGTAAGGTGGTGACTTGACGAGATTGCTAAAGGCACAAAAGAGATCAAGTACTTGGCATGAACAAAGAAACGAACTGGTGAAGAACTGATGGCAACACTGGTTTTAAATACTGTCTTGCTGAATGCCACAGATGGAAAACGCGTGGAGAAGTGTAGGTGTTGAACCAGGGCTCCACCCCAAAAGGCAGATGCAGAGCGCAAGGCCAGGACAGAAAACCACTGAACACAGACCTGGATCATGACATATATATAAACACAAAGAATGGTGTGTTTAGCTTTAGGATCAACCAAGTTCCCAAAATAAAAAATAAAAAACTGTTTGTGGTGAACACCTACACATCGAATAAAAAATTAAAGCATGTGAGACTCAATCTCACTGCACACTTGCCAGGCAAAGTGTGCATGGATCTGACAGACAGAAAGATCTGACAGACATGCTCCTAATGAGAAGACGGATGGTGTCCTGGGGGATCTCCTGCCAGATCCGGACCAGGGTATCACCGAACTTCTGGAAAAGTTGAGGTGTTTTATTGGATCTATGTCAGCCGAGCATGGGGGCAGTTAGTGGTATCAGGCATTGTCATTCCGAAGGAACTACATGCATACTCGAGCCACATGAGGCCAGGCATTGTCAGGCACCAGGAGGAACCCAGGATCCAATGCATCACCATAGGGTCTGATGTGAGTCCAAGGATTTCATCCCATTACTTAATGGGAGTCAGGGTGCCATTACCTAGTCTGTTAGAGGTTTGTGCGTCTGTCCATGGATATGCCTCCCCCAGACCAGTCATACTGAACGATGTTACAGGCGGCATAATGTTCTCCACAGCTTCTCTAGACCCTTTCACATCTGTCACATGTGCTCAGGGTGAACCTGCTATCATCTGTGAAAAGCACAGGGCACCAGTGGTGGACCATTCTGGTATTCTACGGCAAATGCCAGACGGTGCTGGGCAGTCAGCAGAGGGTTGACAAGAGGAAGCTCTGTCCCCAGGCCACCATCATAAAGTCGTTTGTTGATTGTTGATCAGAGACATTCATGTCAGTGGCCCCTTAATTTACCGTTCGATCTACCCTCACCTATAGTCACGAGCTGTGGGTAGTGACCGAAAGAACGAGACTGTGAATACAAGCGGCGGAAATGAGCTTCCTCTGAAGGGTGGCTGGCCTCTCCCTTAGAGATAGGCTGAGAAGTTCAGCCATTCGGGAGGGGCCCAGAGTAGAGCCGCTGCTCCTCCACATCGAAAGGAGCCAGTTGAGGTGGTTCGGGCATCTGACAAGGATGTCCCTGGGCGCCTCCTGGGTGAGGTTTTCCGGGCATGTCCCACCGGGAGATGGCCCCGGGGCAGACCCAGGACACGCTGGAGAGATTATATCTCTCGGCTGGCCTGGGAACGCCTTGGTGTTTCCCCGGACAAGCTGGAGGAGGTGGCTGGGGAGAGGGAGGTCTGGGCTTCTCTGCTTGGGGAGATGGATGGATGGGCCTTCTGCAGGTCATTTTGTAGAACTCTGGCAAGTTTCATCTTGTTCATCTTTGCACAAAGCAGCAGATACCGGCCCTCCCCATCATTCGTAACATCTGGTTTAAAAAACAAAGATGGTGACACCGAAAATACTCAGTTTGATGCCTCAGTGCTTTGGAACTTCCCGTCGCTGATGTGGCTATATCTATCCGAAGTAATCAGTCTGTAGTTTGTATGCTTTTTTTCACCTTTCTCCCTTCCTTCAGAGTTGCCATGATGAAGAGGATGACGATGGAGAAGTGAAGAGTTTTGAAGTAGGTGATCAATCGGTCTTGAATCTTCCACTAGTCTCCTCAAGTTTTTAGCAGTTTCATTTTTAGATGGTCTGCAATGATATGTGTCACCTTTCTAACAAAGGAAAAAGAGATGGAGAAGCAGAAGCTGTTGTATCAGCAGGCTCGGCTGCACGACCGTGGCGCTGCTGAGATGGTGCTCCAAACCATCAGTGCTAGTAAAGGTAAGTCTTGCCTATCGCCCCCTACTCTTTACTGTAACTCAGCGGTGGCAAATATATTATGGCCCTTGTGATAGAACCAGGCTGTCCAATCCCTATGCCTGCTTACTCATTGATGTGTTAAAAGTAATTTGTTCTGGATATGACTGTTTGGGAGCCTATTCTTAGATTCACCGTTTCACACTAATTCACAATTTGATGATATTTGATGTTTTTATCACCTGTGCAAAGTTGTACTTGGCAACAGTTTGTGTCTTGCTGTGCGTCTGTTTCCTTTTGACACATTTCTAAGTTTGAACATTTAGTATGTATGCACAGAGGTGTTGCTTGATGAGTACACACACAGACATTACAATATAGAAGTGTGGTTTAAAGATAAAAAACAAAAACAAAAACCGATTAGTTGTGAATTAATTTTCCCTTTTATGGAGCAGAAAACGTTACTGGATGCTAGCTAATAGGCTACATTTGGATGTCAAATATTTATAGGGGGAAAAATGGAAATTATGGATATGAAATAAAATGTCTCTTTGTTGCTTAACCTGCAGGGTGTCAGGTCTCTGGCCCTGGGAGAGTGAAGACCTGGACAGTTTGTCAGAGCTGGTCCAGGATATCCGTCTTTGCTCTCAGGCCCTCAACAAGCTGGACCGACAGACCTTGAAGCAGAGCTGGGACAGGACTCAGTCACACGGACACTTTCTCGACCGAAACTCCAAGTGCCTCCTCTCCGCCACCTCCACTTGAGGGTGGGAGGTGTGATGATGTCGGCAGAACTTTGCTTCTGATGTCTACTCTTTATCACTGACGGTGGATTTTGAGCCAGTGTTCATAATAAAAGTGGTCATTTTATAAACATTTTGTTTAGTGAGGCTACACCAAAAGAACAAGATAAACCAAAATAAAGTGACATGCTGTCCACCAACAATCTGTTGATAGCTTGTGTTTTATGCATTTTTGTCTGCCTTATTTATACATGTAAAGCTCTGTATCTGTATAAAGAGTTTGTGTTAGTGTGCGAGAGGTTTTGTGTCGCAATTGGTCCTGTTTTAATAAATAAATAATAAATAAATAAAGTTTCATTTATATAGCACCTTTCAAGACAGAATCACAAAGTGCTGCACATAAAATTACAAGTCATAAAAAGATTTAAAAGACTAAATAAACAGGCAAAAATTAACCAAAAGCAGTTTTAAAAAGGTGAGTTTGAGTTGTGTTTAAAACAGCTACTGAGTCCACAGTTCTTAATGCTTGGGGAGAGAGTTCCACAGTCTAGGGCCACAGTGGCAAAAGCTCTATCACCCTTAGTCCTCCTCTTAGTATTTTTTATAGCAAGTAAGCCAGATCAGATGACCTCAAAGACCTGCTGGGGACATAAGGCTGTAGCAGATCAAAGATGTAGGCAGGTGCCAGTCCATGCACAGCTCTGTAGGTCAAGACCAGGATCTTAAAATCGACTCTAAATTTAACAGGAAGCCAGTGTAACTGAGATAACAACGGTGTCACATGTGAGTACTTGGAGGATTTTGTCAAAAGCCTAGCTGCAGCGTTTTGCACAACCTGCAGACGATCCAGAGAACCTTTGCTAAGACACATAAACAGCGAATTGCAATAATCCAAGCGTGACGAGATAAATGCATGTATAGCAATCTCCAGTTCAGATCGAGATAAATTCGGGCTTAGCCTAGCCACATTTCTTGAATGATAAAAACAAGACCGAACCAGAGATTTCACATGCCCATCCAATGTGAAACTGGAGTCAAAGGTGACACCTAAATTCCTGACAGAGGATTTAACATAGAGTGAGGGAGGACCAAGGGCTTTCACTATCTGCGATAGGAATCTATCAGGGGCGCATACGAGGACTTTGGTTTTCCCTCGTTGAGCTGGAGGAAATTTGCAGCCGTCCTACGTTTGATCAAATCTAAGCAATCATTCAGACGCTGAAGCTTAGATAAATCCTCGGGCATAAAAGAAATGTACAACTGAATATCATCAGCATAACAATGATAAGAAATGTCCTCAAAAGAGCCCATTATATGCTGGAGGGGAAGAAGATAAATTAAAAACAATAAAGCCCCAAAACGACCTTGAGGGACACCATAAGTAAGGGAGGTAGAGGATGACCTAAAATCGGAGACTGCCACAGAAAGGATCGGTGATGGAGATAAGAGGAGAACCACTCTAATGCAGTTCCAGAACACCAACCCATTTTTCAGCCTTTCAA
>NW_020329232.1:0-28705 GCF_001858045.2 Oreochromis niloticus | reverse complement strand
ACAGCTATAATTGTGCTAACTTTGGTGAATGTGTTTGTTTTGCAGTAAACTGGATGAGGATCATCTCTACATGGCCTACGCAGACATCATGGCTAAGGTATCTGTTGCTGAGTACAACACTAAACATTTTGAATTGAAACTCACATAGCTGGCTTAGCAAGACGGTAAAACCTGTTATTGTTCTGCGTGCTGTTTATGTCATCGACCAGGGATGATGCTTTTGGGCTGATGGATTACTTGCAGGGCGCTGTACTGCCTAATCAAATCACTTTGCAACTGGCACTCCCTACCTTCAGTGTAGAATAGTTTAGTGTGGCTGAAAGCTAAGAGAGGGAAAAGAAATTAAAAACAGATGCACCAAACTGTGGCAAATTAACCAAATGTTAGCGCTGCACTGTTAACAGTAGCACTAGCAGCTGCACTATAATAGTCTTCTGGATGGTAGAGTTGTTGTTGGTTTAGGACACTGTTAATATATCACTGCTTAGTGATTGCAGTCCGAATTGGGTCTGCTGGGTATTTTTCAGACACTTATGCTGTCAAGGCCGGGAGCAGTACGTGGGAGTGAACATAAGTGCAGACACAATACAGAGCGGAAATAAGATTTCACAAGTTTTATTGAAATACAGAATAACTATGGTGAGACATGAATACGTGGCAGGGAAATCTCTGACGAGGAGTCTTGCAGGTGGCTCTGGAGGCGGGTAGCCCTCTGAGTGTTGAGTGAGTGAGTTGGGTTCCAGCCTTGTATTCTAGTAATGCAGAGGAAGCAGCAGGCAGGAGGACAGGCAGGTGAGACAGTGAGTATTTAAGTCGAGAGAAGCAAGTTGCAGAATGAAGCTGGGATTTGACTGTGGAGACCAGCGTCCAGAGGAAGGAGTAAGGTGGTGACTTGACGAGATTGCTAAAGCACAAAGAGATCAAGTACTTGGCATGAACAAGAAACGAACTGGTGAAGAACTGATGGCAAACTGGTTTAAATACTGTCTTGCTGAATGCCACAGATGGAAACGCGTGGAGAAGTGTAGGTGTTGAACAGGGCTCCCCCCAAAAGGCGAGCAGAGCGCAAGGCCAGGACAGAAACACTGAACACTGACCTGGATCATGACATATATATAAACAAAGAATGGTGTGTTTAGCTTTAGGATCAACCAAGTTCCCAAATAAAAATAAAAACTGTTTGTGGTGAACACTACACATCGAATAAAAAATTAAAGCATGTGAGACTCAATCTCACTGCAACACTTTGCCAGGCAAAGTGTGCATGGATCTGACAGACAGAAAGATCTGACAGACATGCTCCTAATGAGAAGACGGATGGTGTCCTGGGGATCTCCTGCAGATCCGGACCAGGGTATCACCGAACTTCTGGAAAGTTGAGGTGTTTTATTGGATCTATGTCAGCCGGCATGGGGGGCAGTTAGTGGTATCAGGCATTGTCATTCCGAAGGAACTACATGCATACTCGAGCCACATGAGGCAGGCATTGTCAGGCACCAGGAGGAACCAGGATCCAATGCATCTACCATAGGGTCTGATGTGAGTCCAAGGATTTCATCCCATTACTTAATGGGAGTCAGGGTGCCATTACCTAGTCTGTTAGAGGTTTGTGCGTCTGTCCATGGATATGCCTCCCCAGACCAGTCATCTGAACGATGTTACAGGCGGCATATGTTCTCCACAGCTTCTCTAGACCCTTTCACATCTGTACATGTGCTCAGGGTGAACCTGCTATCATCTGTGAAAAGCACAGGGCACCAGTGGTGGACCATTCTGGTATTCTACGGCAAATGCCAGACGGTGCTGGGCAGTCAGCAGAGGGTTGACAAGAGGAGCTCTGTCCCCAGGCCACCATCATAAAGTCGTTTGTTGATTGTTGATCAGAGACATTCATGTCAGTGGCCCCTTAATTTACCGTTCGATCTACCTCACCTATAGTCACGAGCTGTGGGTAGTGACCGAAAGAACGAGATGTGATAAAAGCGGCGGAATGAGCTTCCTCTGAAGGGTGGCTGGCCTTCCCTTAGAGATAGGCTGAGAAGTTCAGCATTCGGGAGGGGCCAAGTGAGCCGCGCTCTCCACATCGAAGGAGCCAGTTGAGGTGGTTCGGGCATCTGACAAGGATGTCCCCTGGGGCTCCTGGGTGAGGTTCCGGGCATGTCCACCGGGAGATGGCCCGGGGCAGACCAGGACACGCTGGAGAGATTATATCTCTCGGCTGGCCTGGGAACGCCTTGGTGTTTCCCCGGACAAGCTGAGGAGGTGGCTGGGAGAGGGAGGTCTGGGCTTCTCTGCTTGGGGAGATGGATGGATGGGCCTTCTGCAGGTCATTTTGTAGAACTCTGGCAAGTTTTCATCTTGTTCATCTTTGCACAAAGCAGCAATACCGGCTCCCATCATTCGTAACATCTGGTTTAAAAAAACAAAGATGGTGACACCGAAAATACTCAGTTTGATGCCTCAGTGCTTTGGAACTTCCGTCGCTGATGTGGCTATATCTATCCGAGTAATCAGTCTGTAGTTTGTATGCTTTTTTTCACCTTTCTCCCTTCCTTCAGAGTTGCCATGATGAAGAGGATGACGATGGAGAAGTGAAGAGTTTTGAAGTAGGTGATCATCGGTCTTGAATCTCCACTAGTCTCCTCAAGTTTTTAGCAGTTTCATTTTTAGATGGTCTGCAATGATATGTGTCACCTTTCTACAAGGAAAAGAGATGGAGAGCAGAAGCTGTTGTATCAGCAGGCTCGGCTGCACGACCGTGGCGCTGCTGAGATGGTGCTCCAAACCATCAGTGCTAGTAAAGGTAGTCTTGCCTATCGCCCCCTACTCTTTACTGTAACTCAGCGGTGGCAAATATATTATGGCCTTGTGGATAGAACCAGGCTGTCCAATCCCTATGCCTGCTTACTCATTGATGTGTTAAAAGTAATTTGTTCTGGATATGACTGTTTGGGAGCCTATTCTTAGATTCACCGTTTCACACTAATTCACAATTTGATGATATTTGATGTTTTTATCACCTGTGCAAAGTGTACTTGGCAACAGTTTGTGTCTTGCTGTGCGTCTGTTTCCTTTTGACACATTTCTAAGTTTGAACATTTAGTATGTATGCACAGAGGTGTTGCTTGATGAGTACACACACAGACATTACAATATAGAAGTGTGGTTTAAAGATAAAAAAACAAAAACAAAAACGATTAGTTGTGAATTAATTTTCCCTTTTATGGAGCAGAAAACGTTACTGGATGCTAGCTAATAGGCTACATTTGGATGTCAAATATTTATAGGGGGAAAAATGGAAATTATGGATATGAAATAAATGTCTCTTTGTTGCTTAACCTGCAGGGTGTCAGGTCTCTGGCCCTGGGAGAGTGAGACCTGGACGTTTGTCAGAGCTGGTCCAGGATATCCGTCTTTGCTCTCAGGCCCTCAACAAGCTGGACCGACAGACCTTGAAGCAGAGCTGGACAGGACTCAGTCACACGGACACTTTCTCGACCGAAACTCCAAGTGCCTCCTCTCCGCCACCTCCACTTGAGGGTGGGAGGTGTGATGATGTCGGCAGAACTTTGCTTCTGATGTCTACTCTTTATCACTGACGGTGGATTTTGAGCCAGTGTTCATAATAAAAGTGGTCATTTTTATAAACATTTTGTTTAGTGAGGCTACACCAAAAAGAAACAAGATAAACCAAATAAAGTGACATGCTGTCCACCACAATCTGTTGATAGCTTGTGTTTTATGCATTTTTGTCTGCCTTATTTATACATGTAAAGCTCTGTATCTGTATAAAGAGTTTGTGTTAGTGTGCGAGAGGTTTGTGTCGCAATTGGTCCTGTTTTAATAAATAATAATAAATAAATAAAGTTTCATTTATATAGCACCTTTCAGACAGAATCACAAAGTGCTGCACATAAAATTACAAGTCATAAAAAGATTTAAAAAGACTAAATAAACAGGCAAAAATTAACCAAAAGCAGTTTTAAAAGGTGAGTTTTGAGTTGTGTTTTAAAAACAGCTACTGAGTCCACAGTTCTTATGCTTGGGGGAGAGAGTTCCACAGTCTAGGGGCCACAGTGGCAAAAGCTCTATCACCCTTAGTCCTCCTCTTAGTATTTTTTTATAGCAAGTAAGCCCAGATCAGATGACCTCAAAGACCTGCTGGGGACATAAGGCTGTAGCAGATCAAAGATGTAGGCAGGTGCCAGTCCATGCACAGCTCTGTAGGTCAAGACCAGGATCTTAAAATCGACTCTAAATTTAACAGGAAGCCAGTGTAACTGAGATAACAACGGTGTCACATGTGAGTACTTGGAGGATTTTGTCAAAGCCTAGCTGCAGCGTTTTGCACAACCTGCAGACGATCCAGAGAACCTTTGCTAAGACACATAAACAGCGAATTGCAATAATCCAAGCGTGACGAGATAAATGCATGTATAGCAATCTCCAGTTCAGATCGAGATAAATTCGGGCTTAGCCTAGCCACATTTCTTGAATGATAAAACAAGACCGAACCAGAGATTTCACATGCCCATCCAATGTGAAACTGGAGTCAAAGGTGACACCTAAATTCCTGACAGAGGATTTAACATAGAGTGAGGGAGGACCAAGGGCTTTCACTATCTGCGATAGGAATCTATCAGGGGCGCATACGAGGACTTTGGTTTTCCCTCGTTGAGCTGGAGGAAATTTGCAGCCGTCCTACGTTTGATCAAATCTAAGCAATCATTCAGACGCTGAAGCTTAGATAATCCTCGGGCATAAAGAAATGTACAACTGAATATCATCAGCATAACAATGATAAGAAATGTCCTCAAAAGAGCCCATTATATGCTGGAGGGGAAGAAGATAAATTAAAAACAATAAAGGCCCCAAAACTGACCCTTGAGGGACACCATAAGTAAGGGAGGTAGAGGATGACCTAAAATCGGAGACTGCCACAGAAAAGGATCGGTGATGGAGATAAGAGGAGAACCACTCTAATGCAGTTCCAGATACACCAACCCATTTTTTCAGCCTTTCAATGAGGATGTGATGGTCAGCTGTGTCGAAAGCTGATGTGAGGTCCAACATGAGTAGAACAGAGCATTTTCCTGCATCATTATCCATCAAGATATCACTTGAGACCCTAAGAAGAGCTGTCTCCGTGGAATGAAACTGACGAAAACCGGACTGAAACTTATCGTAAATGCCATGTTTATCTAGAGCTGCCATAAGTTGCTTATTATATTTTGTAGGATTTGATTTAAAAAAACACAAACACAATTAAAGTAACCAACGATGCTATACGTTGACATTGTTCTTTCACTGTAAGAATCAGCAGGCTATGGTGAATAATCACAGCGATTTTCAGGTCTCTGAAGAAATCTATCTAGGAGCTATGACAGTGTAAAGACACCCTGCAATTTTAAATGTGCGGCGACATTTGAATGAGGCGCGTACCAGTAGAGGGAGCCAACGCACCACGAATGGTGCACAGCCACAGATGAGCTTTGTGTCATTTATTTGTGACATGCAGGATTGTCCGCAAAGAAATGTGGATAAGTTGTAAATCAAAGCTAAAGAGCTCATTGCAGCTGTCATTTTCACTGAAGTCTCCATAGACTTTGAATGGGGACGTTTCTGACTTTGTGTTGCTTGGAGGCCATTTGCGAGAAAACGGCAACTCCTGCGATAATGACGGTGGCATTTTGTGAAAGGCAAGAAAAATACCTACGTTTTGATGTATAATTTGTGTTAATGAAGGCAAAATTGACGTGAAGAAGAGATTGAGAAAGCGACAATGCCTGGCGTGTTTGGCGGTGGGTAGCAAGGCTAAGAAGCAATATTGAGGTAAAAGTTGAGGGATTTTGGGACAGCGGTAAAAAGGCAGAGAGAGCCCGTCTATAGGCTCGCCTGTAGGCTTCTAAGCAAGCGTAGCAGGTGAATTTCAGAGCCAGGGACTATTATTGTTTGTTTGGTATGTATCCCCAACAAATGGTCCGCATGGGATTCGAACCACTGCCCCCTGTCTTCAATCTCCGCCATAGGGCCTGTCACTTTCCCATGAGCCACGAGGGCGGCCAATGGAATGGGCGCAATTCTGGTATATTTATCTTCTTCTTTTTTTTTTTTTTTTTTTTTTTTTTTTTTTTTAGCTCGATAGCTAGCCGGGAGCTCCAGGGCCACTGAAGCCGCCGAGAACGGCACAACTCCCGGCACGTCATTTTCAGATCACCGCGGACTTTCGCTACTCTGGTTAACGTAAGTCACTTAGACAAGCTAGAAATGATATTGTTTGGCTTTTTTCAGTGTTTTATTTGTTCGTCAGTAAATCGGTTTGGCTGAGATTAAAGGGATTAGATTCGATAAAATAAAACTTTATTAATCCCCCGGGTGGGTTCCTCCTTGGTTTTCTCACAGCTGACCAAACGTCAAACAGAAAACCAATTAAACAAAAGTGTGAGATGGTCGACAGTTTACGCCAGCGTCCTGTTATAATTTAGATAGCAAGGAGCAGGCGGCCGAGTTTATTCAACTCCACCGAGACAGCGGTGACGCTAACCAGAAGGCTAGACCGTCCAATTTCCCCAGCCATTTACTTCCGGCCTACCCGACCTTCTGAGGACCCGGCCCACGTAGACCGCTCAGGCCGGGTCCTCAGGAGGATGCAGCCCATGAATTTGGACACGACCAATAACTGGTGCACCAACCATATCTTTTCTTGTGTAAATGTAAATTTGTCTGTTATTGTGTAAATACATTCGCTATTGTGTACTCTACACACACGGAGAGATGCCAAACTGCCTTTCACTGTTCTTGTAACAGTGACAATAAAAAGCTATTCTGTTCTATTCTATTCTATATTTGCTTGATATAATGTTTACATGTCTATTTGTTTTTAAAAATCTACCATGACTGGTTGGGGTGAGGTGTATGACAATAACAATCAATTATTTGCAGTATTGGTATTCCTGAGGTAACCTTTAGTAACAGCAAAATAACTCTGCCTTAGCTTTGTAAAATTTTCATTACTAATTACTGAATAAATATTTTTTGCTCATGACATCTTTGATAGGATTTTGTAGGTCACAGAATACCTGTTGTTTGATCGAAGTTAATAATTCTTTTGCAGAAAGACACAGAGGACGAAGTTCGAGAGGTCATCAGGAACAACCTACATTTACAAGGAAAGGTAAGAAAAGGACACAAGTTACTTAAAGTATACTTACACATTATGCCTCTGGGCTTAGATTTTGCCATGGTGTCAGGTTGTTGTCAGTTTATCTTATTCTTGTGAAAGTAATGTCAAAGGACTGGTTTAAGAGAAATTCTTCAAATCTGGCACAAGGATGAAGTGATTCGATTTTGATGGTCGGTGGGCAAACTCGCAAAATTTAGAGTCAAGTACTCAGATTCAGTTTAAATTTCACACAAATCTAGAGTAAGAGGACCTAAACGAACTGATGAACCTTTATGTCCATAAGATAAATAAGGCTACTTCACAGTGATATCATAGGTTATCCGAAAGATATAGAATAGGAAATTCAATCTGTCAACAAGTGATTGAAGGAACTCTATCACTCCACATAGCCCCTATCCCACTAACATCACTAAACTCGTCTGTACGGGAGAGTACAGGCTGTATCAAAAAGAATCATTCGATTTCAAAGTGCTTTCATTCTGCAGCCATTCACCCGGAACAATTGCATTACAACAGCAGTGGCTGCAGTGACTACAGTGAACTATGGGATGCCGTATTTCATTGATTATTCATAAACATTGAACATTTTGTATGTAAAACTTTATATTCAGCCATGTATTTTAAATTTAGTGTAAGCTTAAAATACAGCCTTTTGAAAGTGTATGATTTATTTTTGATACACTGTATATTCCAGAGTCATATGTGAAGCCATCTACTTGACAGCTAAAGCTTCACCCACACTGGGTCAGGAAACAGGACAATGATCCCAAACACACCAGCAGGAGAAAGAACTGAATCTGAAGTTATAGAGTGACTGAAATACTGAAAGTAGCAGGACCTTAAGAGTGCTGTGCGTAAATGAATGGCTTCAAACCTAAATCAACTGAAGCAACGTTATAAACAAGGGTGGGCCAAAATTCTGCCACAATGATTTTAAAGACTTACGAAGTCATACAAAAAAACAACCAATTCAAGTTATTGCCAGCAAGGTAGTTATACAAGCTACTGAATCATGAGCTTTACATGTGGTGTTTCTGTGTTTTGGCTTTTGTTTTGTTAAAGTCGAGACAGATGTAAACCAGTTGGTAGATGTTGGTTGGTACTATATATTTATATATTCACAAAGGTGCTTAACCTTGTGAATGGGCCAATAGAGTCATGCATTTCCTCTGTGTGTCTTACAAAGTCAGAGGACCCAGCAATTCGTTGGCAGATGGCTCTGTACAGAGACCTCCCAAACCACTATGAGGATACTACTGACCCAGAGAAGACTGTGGAGAGAATCCTGGATATTGGTCATGTCCTCTTCCACCTGGAGCAGGTCTATATATTCAAGTTTGAGTTGATTTTGCGCATTTTTGTGCCAACGTAGAGAGTATAGCTTTAAGGTACCCCACGGTCCTCTTAAACTAGCTGATTGGTCTTCATTAAAGCTGACCACATACTTCTCCAGGATAATATGGCTTCCAGATGGTAAGGTACACCAACTAAATATCTAGTATACTGAGTGGTTCAGTTTGTGTCTTCAGGTGGAGCATCCTCAGCGCAGTAAGAAGGCTGTGTGGCACAAACTGCTTTCAAAACAGAGGAAGAGAGATGTCGTCGCTTGCTTCAGGATGGCACCACTCTATAACTTGCCAAGGTATGTTCTCAAACACACACACATGTAAAATGAAGAAGAAATATTTAAAATTCTGCACTTTATTATTTTCCCACCCTCATCTACAGCCACACCTCGGGCTAGTGAGGAAAGGTTGTGGATATATGTTGCACCTACAGTGCAGCCCTTTATAAGCAGCAGAAGATGGGTAGATAAACAGTTATTAGTCATCCATGTATCTCTCTCATACTAGGCACCGGGCTGTAAACTTGTTCCTGCAGGGCTATGAAAAGTCCTGGATGGAGACAGAGGAGCACTACTTTGAAGATAAACTCATAGAAGACCTCGCTGTAAGTTCATTTCATTTAAAAAAAACAAAACGAGTGGAATTCTTCTGACTACTCTGGAATTTTTGCTTGTTTTGAAGGCAAATTATGTGTTAATTTCTTCAGTGTATAGCAGAGTTTTAGCACTTTGTGAATGTGTGTTGATTTCAGAAACCAGGTGAACAGGAGCCATCTGAGGAAGAGGAGGGGCAGAAACACAAACACATAGATCCCCTGCATCAGCTCATCCAGCTGTTCAGCAGAACAGCCCTAACAGAAAAATGGTGTGTATTTTACACACTACCTGTTAAAAGTCCCTATTTTTCCAGTTATTTGTTGCAGTTCATGTCGTTAAAGTCCAATGAATAGCTTGAAATGGTACAAAGGTAAGTGGTGAGCTGCCAGAGGTTAGGTTACCCAAAACTGAAAAATAATGTACATTTCAGAATTATACCAAAAGGCCTTTTTCAGGGACACAACATGGGTTAACAATTCAAAGCTGTTCTGCAGCAGTGAAGGTTGATCAAGCCTTGAAAGCTGCTGCTACTAATTCCTACAGGTGTTCCAACTTGGATTAATTCCAACCCCCTCTGTCTGCATAAAGCAGTGTTGGTGCCATACCCTTGTGAGCATCAGCTGAACAGTACTGTACTGCAGTAAGTAGTGTGTTGCTACAAAAATGGTGAGAAAAAGACCATTAACAGTGGAAGAGAGAGAGACCATCATAACACTTAAAAATGTAGGTCTGTCCTGACAAAGAAAGTCAAAGTGTCAGTGAGTACAGTTTCCTTCACCATCAAACGCACTGAGAAACAAACTGTGACAGGAAGAGGTCTGCAGACCCAAAGACACGACTGAATCACAGGACAAGGTTCTGAGAGTTAACAGCTTGTGTGATAGGCAGCTCACAGGACAACAGCTTCAAGCACATCTATCTCAAGGAGCTTCGTGATGTAGTCACCTGAAATGGTTTCATTTCACAGGTGTGCCTGTCAGGGTTCATTTGTGGAGTTTCTTGCCTTCTTAATGGGGTTGGGACCATCAGGTGTGTTGTGCAGAAGTCAGGTTGGTACACAGCTGACAGCCCTGTTTGACAACTGTATTAATTTATAATATGGCAACAACCAATGAGGTAAGTAAAGAGAAATGACAGCCCATCAGTCAGTCTGGGAAATTGCTAAAACTCTGAATGTGTCCCCAAGTGCAGTCAGGAAAAAACGCTATGACAAAACTGGACCGCCCCAGGAAAGGAAGACCAAGAGTCACCTCTGCTGCTGAGGATACATTCATCCGAGTCCCGAGGCTCAGAAATCGCAAGTTAACAGCAGCTCAGATTAGAGCCCAGATAGATGCCACACAGAGCTCCAGTAGCAGACACATCTCTACATCAACTGTTCAGAGTGTGTGAATCAGGCCTTTATGGTCAAATAGCTGCTAAGAAACCACGACTAAGGAAAAGCAACAAGCAGAAGAGATTTGTTTGGGCCAAGAAACACAAGGAGTGGACATTAGACCAGTGGAAATCTGTGCTGTGGTCTGATGAGTCCAAATCTGAGATCTTTGATTCCACCCACCGTGTCTTTGTGTGACGCAGAAAAGGTGAACGGATGGTCTCCACATGCACGGTTCCCACTGTGAAGCATGGAGGAGGAGGTGTGATGGTGTGGGAGTGCTTTGGTGGTGACACCATTGCTGGGATTTTTTTCAAAATTGAAGGCACACTGAACCAGCATGGCTGCCACAGCATCCTGCAGCGACATGCCATCTCATCCAGTTTGTGTTTAGTTGGACCGTCATTTATTTTCCAACAGTACAATGAGCCCAAACACACCTCCAGGCTGTGCGAGGGCTGTTTGACCAAGAAGGAGAGTGATGGAGGCCTGGCCTCCACAGTCACCTGACCTAAACCCAATGGAGATGGTTTGGGATGAGATGGAGCACAGAGGAAGGCAAAAGGACCAACAAGTGCTCAGCATCTCTGGGAACTCCTTCAAGACTTTTGGAAAACCATTTCAGGTGACCACCTCATGAAGCTCATGGAGAGAGAATGCCAAGAGTGTGCAAAGCAGTAATCAAAGCAAAGGGCGGCTATTTTAAAGAATCTGAAATATAAAACATGTAAATATTCATCAAAATAATGAAAAACTGTTAAATGAGAAGATGTCATTTCAGTCAGTGGTGCACCAAAATTATTTTCCTTAATACAGCTATAATTGTGCTAACTTTGGTGAATGTGTTTGTTTTTGCAGTAAACTGGATGAGGATCATCTCTACATGGCCTACGCAGACATCATGGCTAAGGTATCTGTTGCTGAGTACCAACACTAAACACTTTTGAATTGAAACTCACATAGCTGGCTTAGCATAGACGGTAAAAAACCTGTTATTGTTCTGCGTGCTGTTTATGTCATCGACCAGGGATGATGCTTTTGGGCTGATGGATTACTTGCAGGGCGCTGTACTGCCTAATCAAATCACTTATTGCAACTGGCACCTCCCCTACCTTCAGTGTAGAATAGTTTAGTGTGGCCTGAAAAGCTAAGAGAGGGAAAAGAAATTAAAAACAGATGCACCAAACTGTGGCAAATTAACCAAATGTTAGCAGCTGCACTGTTAACAGTAGCACTAGCAGCTGCACTAGTAACTAGTCTTCTGGATGGTAGAGTTGTTGTTGGTTTAGGACACTGTTAATATATCACTGCTTAGTGATTGCACTCCGAATTGGGTCTGCTGGGTATATTTCTTCAGACACTTCATGCTGTCAAGGCCGGGAGAGCAGTACGTGGGAGTGAACATAAGTGCAGACACAATACAGAGCGGAAATAAGATTTCACAAGTTTTATTGAAATCACAGAATAAACTATGGTGAGACATGAATACGTGGCAGGGAAATCTCTGACGAGGAGTCTTGCAGGTGGCTCTGGAGGCGGGTAGCCCTCTGAGTGTTGAGTGAGTGAGTTGGGTTCCAGCCTTGTATTCTAGTAATGCAGAGGAAGCAGCAGGCAGGAGGACAGGCAGGTGAGAGCAGTGAGTAATTTAAGTCGAGAGAAGCAAGTTGCAGAATGAAGCTGGGATTTGACTGTGGAGACCAGCGTCCAGAGGAAGGAGTAAGGTGGTGACTTGACGAGATTGCTAAAGGCACAAAAG
Organism: Oreochromis niloticus; assembly: GCF_001858045.2. Taxonomy (NCBI): domain Eukaryota; kingdom Metazoa; phylum Chordata; class Actinopteri; order Cichliformes; family Cichlidae; genus Oreochromis; species Oreochromis niloticus. Next base: position 16,449 of record NW_020329232.1, on the reverse strand, counting down.
AGATCAAGTACTTGGCATGAACAAAGAAACGAACTGGTGAAGAACTGATGGCAACACTGGTTTTAAATACTGTCTTGCTGAATGCCACAGATGGAAAACGCGTGGAGAAGTGTAGGTGTTGAACCAGGGCTCCACCCCAAAAGGCAGATGCAGAGCGCAAGGCCAGGACAGAAAACCACTGAACACAGACCTGGATCATGACATATATATAAACACAAAGAATGGTGTGTTTAGCTTTAGGATCAACCAAGTTCCCCAAAATAAAAATAAAAAACTGTTTGTGGTGAACACCTACACATCGAATAAAAATTAAAGCATGTGAGACTCAATCTCACTGCACACTTTGCCAGGCAAAGTGTGCATGGATCTGACAGACAGAAAGATCTGACAGACATGCTCCTAATGAGAAGACGGATGGTGTCCTGGGGGATCTCCTGCCAGATCCGGACCAGGGTATCACCGAACTTCTGGAAAAGTTGAGGTGTTTTATTGGATCTATGTCAGCCGAGCATGGGGGGCAGTTAGTGGTATCAGGCATTGTCATTCCGAAGGAACTACATGCATACTCGAGCCACATGAGGCCAGGCATTGTCAGGCACCAGGAGGAACCCAGGATCCAATGCATCACCATAGGGTCTGATGTGAGTCCAAGGATTTCATCCCATTACTTAATGGGAGTCAGGGTGCCATTACCTAGTCTGTTAGAGGTTTGTGCGTCTGTCCATGGATATGCCTCCCCAGACCAGTCATACTGAACGATGTTACAGGCGGCATAATGTTCTCCACAGCTTCTCTAGACCCTTTCACATCTGTCACATGTGCTCAGGGTGAACCTGCTATCATCTGTGAAAAGCACAGGGCACCAGTGGTGGACCATTCTGGTATTCTACGGCAAATGCCAGACGGTGCTGGGCAGTCAGCAGAGGGTTGACAAGAGGAAGCTCTGTCCCCAGGCCACCATCATAAAGTCGTTTGTTGATTGTTGATCAGAGACATTCATGTCAGTGGCCCCTTAATTTACCGTTCGATCTACCCTCACCTATAGTCACGAGCTGTGGGTAGTGACCGAAAGAACGAGACTGTGAATACAAGCGGCGGAAATGAGCTTCCTCTGAAGGGTGGCTGGCCTCTCCCTTAGAGATAGGCTGAGAAGTTCAGCCATTCGGGAGGGGCCCAGAGTAGAGCCGCTGCTCCTCCACATCGAAAGGAGCCAGTTGAGGTGGTTCGGGCATCTGACAAGGATGTCCCCTGGGCGCCTCCTGGGTGAGGTTTTCCGGGCATGTCCCACCGGGAGATGGCCCCGGGGCAGACCCAGGACACGCTGGAGAGATTATATCTCTCGGCTGGCCTGGGAACGCCTTGGTGTTTCCCCGGACAAGCTGGAGGAGGTGGCTGGGGAGAGGGAGGTCTGGGCTTCTCTGCTTGGGGAGATGGATGGATGGGCCTTCTGCAGGTCATTTTGTAGAACTCTGGCAAGTTTCATCTTGTTCATCTTTGCACAAAGCAGCAGATACCGGCCCTCCCCATCATTCGTAACATCTGGTTTAAAAAAACAAAGATGGTGACACCGAAAATACTCAGTTTGATGCCTCAGTGCTTTGGAACTTCCCGTCGCTGATGTGGCTATATCTATCCGAAGTAATCAGTCTGTAGTTTGTATGCTTTTTTTCACCTTTCTCCCTTCCTTCAGAGTTGCCATGATGAAGAGGATGACGATGGAGAAGTGAAGAGTTTTGAAGTAGGTGATCAATCGGTCTTGAATCTTCCACTAGTCTCCTCAAGTTTTTAGCAGTTTCATTTTTAGATGGTCTGCAATGATATGTGTCACCTTTCTAACAAAGGAAAAAGAGATGGAGAAGCAGAAGCTGTTGTATCAGCAGGCTCGGCTGCACGACCGTGGCGCTGCTGAGATGGTGCTCCAAACCATCAGTGCTAGTAAAGGTAAGTCTTGCCTATCGCCCCCTACTCTTTACTGTAACTCAGCGGTGGCAAATATATTATGGCCCTTGTGATAGAACCAGGCTGTCCAATCCCTATGCCTGCTTACTCATTGATGTGTTAAAAGTAATTTGTTCTGGATATGACTGTTTGGGAGCCTATTCTTAGATTCACCGTTTCACACTAATTCACAATTTGATGATATTTGATGTTTTTATCACCTGTGCAAAGTTGTACTTGGCAACAGTTTGTGTCTTGCTGTGCGTCTGTTTCCTTTTGACACATTTCTAAGTTTGAACATTTAGTATGTATGCACAGAGGTGTTGCTTGATGAGTACACACACAGACATTACAATATAGAAGTGTGGTTTAAAGATAAAAAAACAAAAACAAAAACCGATTAGTTGTGAATTAATTTTCCCTTTTATGGAGCAGAAAACGTTACTGGATGCTAGCTAATAGGCTACATTTGGATGTCAAATATTTATAGGGGGAAAAATGGAAATTATGGATATGAAATAAAATGTCTCTTTGTTGCTTAACCTGCAGGGTGTCAGGTCTCTGGCCCCTGGGAGAGTGAAGACCTGGACAGTTTGTCAGAGCTGGTCCAGGATATCCGTCTTTGCTCTCAGGCCCTCAACAAGCTGGACCGACAGACCTTGAAGCAGAGCTGGGACAGGACTCAGTCACACGGACACTTTCTCGACCGAAACTCCAAGTGCCTCCTCTCCGCCACCTCCACTTGAGGGTGGGAGGTGTGATGATGTCGGCAGAACTTTGCTTCTGATGTCTACTCTTTATCACTGACGGTGGATTTTGAGCCAGTGTTCATAATAAAAGTGGTCATTTTTATAAACATTTTGTTTAGTGAGGCTACACCAAAAAGAAACAAGATAAAACCAAAATAAAGTGACATGCTGTCCACCAACAATCTGTTGATAGCTTGTGTTTTATGCATTTTTGTCTGCCTTATTTATACATGTAAAGCTCTGTATCTGTATAAAGAGTTTGTGTTAGTGTGCGAGAGGTTTTGTGTCGCAATTGGTCCTGTTTTAATAAATAAATAATAAATAAATAAAGTTTCATTTATATAGCACCTTTCAAGACAGAATCACAAAGTGCTGCACATAAAATTACAAGTCATAAAAAGATTTAAAAAGACTAAATAAAACAGGCAAAAAATTAACCAAAAGCAGTTTTAAAAAGGTGAGTTTTGAGTTGTGTTTTAAAAACAGCTACTGAGTCCACAGTTCTTAATGCTTGGGGGAGAGAGTTCCACAGTCTAGGGGCCACAGTGGCAAAAGCTCTATCACCCTTAGTCCTCCTCTTAGTATTTTTTTTATAGCAAGTAAGCCCAGATCAGATGACCTCAAAGACCTGCTGGGGACATAAGGCTGTAGCAGATCAAAGATGTAGGCAGGTGCCAGTCCATGCACAGCTCTGTAGGTCAAGACCAGGATCTTAAAATCGACTCTAAATTTAACAGGAAGCCAGTGTAACTGAGATAACAACGGTGTCACATGTGAGTACTTGGAGGATTTTGTCAAAAGCCTAGCTGCAGCGTTTTGCACAACCTGCAGACGATCCAGAGAACCTTTGCTAAGACACATAAACAGCGAATTGCAATAATCCAAGCGTGACGAGATAAATGCATGTATAGCAATCTCCAGTTCAGATCGAGATAAATTCGGGCTTAGCCTAGCCACATTTCTTGAATGATAAAAACAAGACCGAACCAGAGATTTCACATGCCCATCCAATGTGAAACTGGAGTCAAAGGTGACACCTAAATTCCTGACAGAGGATTTAACATAGAGTGAGGGAGGACCAAGGGCTTTCACTATCTGCGATAGGAATCTATCAGGGGCGCATACGAGGACTTTGGTTTTCCCCTCGTTGAGCTGGAGGAAATTTGCAGCCGTCCTACGTTTGATCAAATCTAAGCAATCATTCAGACGCTGAAGCTTAGATAAATCCTCGGGCATAAAAGAAATGTACAACTGAATATCATCAGCATAACAATGATAAGAAATGTCCTCAAAAGAGCCCATTATATGCTGGAGGGGAAGAAGATAAATTAAAAACAATAAAGGCCCCAAAACTGACCCTTGAGGGACACCATAAGTAAGGGAGGTAGAGGATGACCTAAAATCGGAGACTGCCACAGAAAAGGATCGGTGATGGAGATAAGAGGAGAACCACTCTAATGCAGTTCCAGATACACCAACCCATTTTTTCAGCCTTTCAATGAGGATGTGATGGTCAGCTGTGTCGAAAGCTGATGTGAGGTCCAACATGAGTAGAACAGAGCATTTTCCTGCATCATTATCCATCAAGATATCACTTGAGACCCTAAGAAGAGCTGTCTCCGTGGAATGAAACTGACGAAAACCGGACTGAAACTTATCGTAAATGCCATGTTTATCTAGAGCTGCCATAAGTTGCTTATTATATTTTGTAGGATTTGATTTAAAAAAACACAAACACAATTAAAGTAACCAACGATGCTATACGTTGACATTGTTCTTTCACTGTAAGAATCAGCAGGCTATGGTGAATAATCACAGCGATTTTCAGGTCTCTGAAGAAATCTATCTAGGAGCTATGACAGTGTAAAGACACCCTGCAATTTTAAATGTGCGGCGACATTTGAATGAGGCGCGTACCAGTAGAGGGAGCCAACGCACCACGAATGGTGCACAGCCACAGATGAGCTTTGTGTCATTTATTTGTGACATGCAGGATTGTCCGCAAAGAAATGTGGATAAGTTGTAAATCAAAAGCTAAAGAGCTCATTCTTGCACTGTTTTGATCAGAACACACGTGGGAATGTTCAAGTGTTGACAATTTGTAATTATAAAGTGAATTAGGGAAAGATAATCGATACTGCCACTGGCTAGTTTTCAACCCGGGTCTCCCGCTCCCAAAGCGCGTTCAGCCTGCCCTATAATATATTATAGGATTACAAAAATGTTCTGTAACACCAAAAATACACGGCCTGTCAACATCATTCCTTCACTGTAACAATCAGCAGGCTTTAATTAAAAAAGAAAAAAAAATCAAGGCGATTTCCAGGTCTATAAGGAAAAATACATCTAGGAGATATGAGGAGTTGAAAACGCCTCCGTTACAGAATTCCAGCTGTCATTTTCACTGAAGTCTCCATAGACTTTAAATGGGGACGTTTCTGACTTTGTGTTGCTTGGAGGCCATTTGCGAGAAAACGGCAACTCCTGCGATAATGACGGTGGCATTTTGTGAAAGGCAAGAAAAATACCTACGTTTTGATGTATAATTTGTGTTAATGAAGGCAAAATTGAGCGTTTGTTCAGACGTGAAGAAGAGATTGAGAAAGCGACAATGCCTGGCGTGTTTGGCGGTGGGTAGCAAGGCTAAGAAGCAATATTGAGGTAAAAGTTGAGGGATTTTGGGACAGCGGTAAAAAGGCAGAGAGAGCCCGTCTATAGGCTCGCCTGTAGGCTTCTAAGCAAGCGTAGCAGGTGAATTTCAGAGCCAGGGACTATTATTGTTTGTTTGGTATGTATCCCCAACAAATGGTCCGCATGGGATTCGAACCACTGCCCCCTGTCTTCAATCTCCGCCATAGGGCCTGTCACTTTCCCATGAGCCACGAGGGCGGCCAATGGAATGGGCGCAATTCTGGTATATTTATCTTCTTCTTTTTTTTTTTTTTTTTTTTTTAGCTCGATAGCTAGCCGGGAGCTCCAGGGCCACTGAAGCCGCCGAGAACGGCACAACTCCCGGCACGTCATTTTCAGATCACCGCGGACTTTCGCTACTCTGGTTAAACGTAAGTCACTTAGACAAGCTAGAAATGATATTGTTTGGCTTTTTTCAGTGTTTTATTTGTTCGTCAGTAAATCGGTTTGGCTGAGATTAAAGGGATTAGATTCGATAAAATAAAACTTTATTAATCCCCCGGGTGGGTTCCTCCTTGGTTTTCTCACAGCTGACCAAACGTCAAACAGAAAACCAATTAAACAAAAGTGTGAGATGGTCGACAGTTTACGCCAGCGTCCTGTTATAATTTAGATAGCAAGGAGCAGGCGGCTGAGTTTATTCAACTCCACCGAGACAGCGGTGACGCTAACCAGAAGGCTAGACCGTCCAATTTCCCCAGCCATTTACTTCCGGCCTACCCGACCTTCTGAGGACCCGGCCCACGTAGACCGCTCAGGCCGGGTCCTCAGGAGGATGCAGCCCATGAATTTGGACACGACCAATAACTGGTGCACCAACCATATCTTTTCTTGTGTAAATGTAAATTTGTCTGTTATTGTGTAAATACATTCGCTATTGTGTACTCTACACACACGGAGAGATGCCAAACTGCCTTTCACTGTTCTTGTAACAGTGACAATAAAAAGCTATTCTGTTCTATTCTATTCTATATTTGCTTGATATAATGTTTACATGTCTATTTGTTTTAAAAATCTACCATGACTGGTTGGGGTGAGGTGTATGACAATAACAATCAATTATTTGCAGTATTGGTATTCCTGAGGTCAACCTTTAGTAACAGCAAAATAACTCTGCCTTAGCTTTGTAAAATTTTCATTACTAATTACTGAATAAATATTTTTTGCTCATGACATCTTTGATAGGATTTTGTAGGTCACAGAATACCTGTTGTTTGATCGAAGTTAATAATTCTTTTGCAGAAAGACACAGAGGACGAAGTTCGAGAGGTCATCAGGAACAACCTACATTTACAAGGAAAGGTAAGAAAAGGACACAAGTTACTTAAAGTATACTTACACATTATGCCTCTGGGCTTAGATTTTGCCATGGTGTCAGGTTGTTGTCAGTTTATCTTATTCTTGTGAAAGTAATGTCAAAGGACTGGTTTAAGAGAAATTCTTCAAATCTGGCACAAGGATGAAGTGATTCGATTTTGATGGTCGGTGGGCAAACTCGCAAAATTTAGAGTCAAGTACTCAGATTCAGTTTAAATTTCACACAAATCTAGAGTAAGAGGACCTAAACGAACTGATGAACCTTTATGTCCATAAGATAAATAAGGCTACTTCACAGTGATATCATAGGTTATCCGAAAGATATAGAATAGGAAATTCAATCTGTCAACAAGTGATTGAAGGAACTCTATCACTCCACATAGCCCCTATCCCACTAACATCACTAAACTCGTCTGTACGGGAGAGTACAGGCTGTATCAAAAAGAATCATTCGATTTCAAAGTGCTTTCATTCTGCAGCCATTCACCCGGAACAATTGCATTACAACAGCAGTGGCTGCAGTGACTACAGTGAACTATGGGATGACGTATTTCATTGATTATTCATAAACATTGAACATTTTGTATGTAAAACTTTATATTCAGCCATGTATTTTAAATTTAGTGTAAGCTTAAAATACAGCCTTTTGAAAGTGTATGATTTATTTTTGATACACTGTATATTCCAGAGTCATATGTGAAGCCATCTACTTGACAGCTAAAGCTTCACCCACACTGGGTCAGGAAACAGGACAATGATCCCAAACACACCAGCAGGAGAAAGAACTGAATCTGAAGTTATAGAGTGACTGAAATACTGAAAGTAGCAGGACCTTAAGAGTGCTGTGCGTAAATGAATGGCTTCAAACCTAAATCAACTGAAGCAACGTTATAAACAAGGGTGGGCCAAAATTCTGCCACAATGATTTTAAAGACTTACGAAGTCATACAAAAAAACAACCAATTCAAGTTATTGCCAGCAAGGTAGTTATACAAGCTACTGAATCATGAGCTTTACATGTGGTGTTTCTGTGTTTTGGCTTTTGTTTTGTTAAAGTCGAGACAGATGTAAACCAGTTGGTAGATGTTGGTTGGTACTATATATTTATATATTCACAAAGGTGCTTAACCTTGTGAATGGGCCAATAGAGTCATGCATTTCCTCTGTGTGTCTTACAAAGTCAGAGGACCCAGCAATTCGTTGGCAGATGGCTCTGTACAGAGACCTCCCAAACCACTATGAGGATACTACTGACCCAGAGAAGACTGTGGAGAGAATCCTGGATATTGGTCATGTCCTCTTCCACCTGGAGCAGGTCTATATATTCAAGTTTGAGTTGATTTTGCGCATTTTTGTGCCAACGTAGAGAGTATAGCTTTAAGGTACCCCACGGTCCTCTTAAACTAGCTGATTGGTCTTCATTAAAGCTGACCACATACTTCTCCAGGATAATATGGCTTCCAGATGGTAAGGTACACCAACTAAATATCTAGTATACTGAGTGGTTCAGTTTGTGTCTTCAGGTGGAGCATCCTCAGCGCAGTAAGAAGGCTGTGTGGCACAAACTGCTTTCAAAACAGAGGAAGAGAGATGTCGTCGCTTGCTTCAGGATGGCACCACTCTATAACTTGCCAAGGTATGTTCTCAAACACACACACATGTAAAATGAAGAAGAAATATTTAAAATTCTGCACTTTATTATTTTCCCACCCTCATCTACAGCCACACCTCGGGCTAGTGAGGAAAGGTTGTGGATATATGTTGCACCTACAGTGCAGCCCTTTATAAGCAGCAGAAGATGGGTAGATAAACAGTTATTAGTCATCCATGTATCTCTCTCATACTAGGCACCGGGCTGTAAACTTGTTCCTGCAGGGCTATGAAAAGTCCTGGATGGAGACAGAGGAGCACTACTTTGAAGATAAACTCATAGAAGACCTCGCTGTAAGTTCATTTCATTTAAAAAAAACAAAACGAGTGGAATTCTTCTGACTACTCTGGAATTTTTGCTTGTTTTGAAGGCAAATTATGTGTTAATTTCTTCAGTGTATAGCAGAGTTTTAGCACTTTGTGAATGTGTGTTGATTTCAGAAACCAGGTGAACAGGAGCCATCTGAGGAAGAGGAGGGGCAGAAACACAAACACATAGATCCCCTGCATCAGCTCATCCAGCTGTTCAGCAGAACAGCCCTAACAGAAAAATGGTGTGTATTTTACACACTACCTGTTAAAAGTCCCTATTTTTCCAGTTATTTGTTGCAGTTCATGTCGTTAAAGTCCAATGAATAGCTTGAAATGGTACAAAGGTAAGTGGTGAGCTGCCAGAGGTTAGGTTACCCAAAACTGAAAAATAATGTACATTTCAGAATTATACCAAAAGGCCTTTTTCAGGGACACAACATGGGTTAACAATTCAAAGCTGTTCTGCAGCAGTGAAGGTTGATCAAGCCTTGAAAGCTGCTGCTACTAATTCCTACAGGTGTTCCAACTTGGATTAATTCCAACCCCCTCTGTCTGCATAAAGCAGTGTTGGTGCCATACCCTTGTGAGCATCAGCTGAACAGTACTGTACTGCAGTAAGTAGTGTGTTGCTACAAAAATGGTGAGAAAAAGACCATTAACAGTGGAAGAGAGAGAGACCATCATAACACTTAAAAATGTAGGTCTGTCCTGACAAAGAAAGTCAAAGTGTCAGTGAGTACAGTTTCCTTCACCATCAAACGCACTGAGAAACAAACTGTGACAGGAAGAGGTCTGCAGACCCAAAGACACGACTGAATCACAGGACAAGGTTCTGAGAGTTAACAGCTTGTGTGATAGGCAGCTCACAGGACAACAGCTTCAAGCACATCTATCTCAAGGAGCTTCGTGATGTAGTCACCTGAAATGGTTTCATTTCACAGGTGTGCCTGTCAGGGTTCATTTGTGGAGTTTCTTGCCTTCTTAATGGGGTTGGGACCATCAGGTGTGTTGTGCAGAAGTCAGGTTGGTACACAGCTGACAGCCCTGTTTGACAACTGTATTAATTTATAATATGGCAACAACCAATGAGGTAAGTAAAGAGAAATGACAGCCCATCAGTCAGTCTGGGAAATTGCTAAAACTCTGAATGTGTCCCCAAGTGCAGTCAGGAAAAAACGCTATGACAAAACTGGACCGCCCCAGGAAAGGAAGACCAAGAGTCACCTCTGCTGCTGAGGATACATTCATCCGAGTCCCGAGGCTCAGAAATCGCAAGTTAACAGCAGCTCAGATTAGAGCCCAGATAGATGCCACACAGAGCTCCAGTAGCAGACACATCTCTACATCAACTGTTCAGAGTGTGTGAATCAGGCCTTTATGGTCAAATAGCTGCTAAGAAACCACGACTAAGGAAAAGCAACAAGCAGAAGAGATTTGTTTGGGCCAAGAAACACAAGGAGTGGACATTAGACCAGTGGAAATCTGTGCTGTGGTCTGATGAGTCCAAATCTGAGATCTTTGATTCCACCCACCGTGTCTTTGTGTGACGCAGAAAAGGTGAACGGATGGTCTCCACATGCACGGTTCCCACTGTGAAGCATGGAGGAGGAGGTGTGATGGTGTGGGAGTGCTTTGGTGGTGACACCATTGCTGGGATTTTTTTCAAAATTGAAGGCACACTGAACCAGCATGGCTGCCACAGCATCCTGCAGCGACATGCCATCTCATCCAGTTTGTGTTTAGTTGGACCGTCATTTATTTTCCAACAGTACAATGAGCCCAAACACACCTCCAGGCTGTGCGAGGGCTGTTTGACCAAGAAGGAGAGTGATGGAGGCCTGGCCTCCACAGTCACCTGACCTAAACCCAATGGAGATGGTTTGGGATGAGATGGAGCACAGAGGGAAGGCAAAAGGACCAACAAGTGCTCAGCATCTCTGGGAACTCCTTCAAGACTTTTGGAAAACCATTTCAGGTGACCACCTCATGAAGCTCATGGAGAGAGAATGCCAAGAGTGTGCAAAGCAGTAATCAAAGCAAAGGGCGGCTATTTTAAAGAATCTGAAATATAAAACATGTAAATATTCATCAAAATAATGAAAAACTGTTAAATGAGAAGATGTCATTTCAGTCAGTGGTGCACCAAAATTATTTTCCTTAATACAGCTATAATTGTGCTAACTTTGGTGAATGTGTTTGTTTTTGCAGTAAACTGGATGAGGATCATCTCTACATGGCCTACGCAGACATCATGGCTAAGGTATCTGTTGCTGAGTACCAACACTAAACACTTTTGAATTGAAACTCACATAGCTGGCTTAGCATAGACGGTAAAAAAACCTGTTATTGTTCTGCGTGCTGTTTATGTCATCGACCAGGGATGATGCTTTTGGGCTGATGGATTACTTGCAGGGCGCTGTACTGCCTAATCAAATCACTTATTGCAACTGGCACCTCCCCTACCTTCAGTGTAGAATAGTTTAGTGTGGCCTGAAAAGCTAAGAGAGGGAAAAGAAATTAAAAACAGATGCACCAAACTGTGGCAAATTAACCAAATGTTAGCAGCTGCACTGTTAACAGTAGCACTAGCAGCTGCACTAGTAACTAGTCTTCTGGATGGTAGAGTTGTTGTTGGTTTAGGACACTGTTAATATATCACTGCTTAGTGATTGCACTCCGAATTGGGTCTGCTGGGTATATTTCTTCAGACACTTCATGCTGTCAAGGCCGGGAGAGCAGTACGTGGGAGTGAACATAAGTGCAGACACAATACAGAGCGGAAATAAGATTTCACAAGTTTTATTGAAATCACAGAATAAACTATGGTGAGACATGAATACGTGGCAGGGAAATCTCTGACGAGGAGTCTTGCAGGTGGCTCTGGAGGCGGGTAGCCCTCTGAGTGTTGAGTGAGTGAGTTGGGTTCCAGCCTTGTATTCTAGTAATGCAGAGGAAGCAGCAGGCAGGAGGACAGGCAGGTGAGAGCAGTGAGTAATTTAAGTCGAGAGAAGCAAGTTGCAGAATGAAGCTGGGATTTGACTGTGGAGACCAGCGTCCAGAGGAAGGAGTAAGGTGGTGACTTGACGAGATTGCTAAAGGCACAAAAGAGATCAAGTACTTGGCATGAACAAAGAAACGAACTGGTGAAGAACTGATGGCAACACTGGTTTTAAATACTGTCTTGCTGAATGCCACAGATGGAAAACGCGTGGAGAAGTGTAGGTGTTGAACCAGGGCTCCACCCCAAAAGGCAGATGCAGAGCGCAAGGCCAGGACAGAAAACCACTGAACACTGACCTGGATCATGACATATATATAAACACAAAGAATGGTGTGTTTAGCTTTAGGATCAACCAAGTTCCCCAAAATAAAAAATAAAAAACTGTTTGTGGTGAACACCTACACATCGAATAAAAAATTAAAGCATGTGAGACTCAATCTCACTGCACACTTTGCCAGGCAAAGTGTGCATGGATCTGACAGACAGAAAGATCTGACAGACATGCTCCTAATGAGAAGACGGATGGTGTCCTGGGGGATCTCCTGCCAGATCCGGACCAGGGTATCACCGAACTTCTGGAAAAGTTGAGGTGTTTTATTGGATCTATGTCAGCCGAGCATGGGGGGCAGTTAGTGGTATCAGGCATTGTCATTCCGAAGGAACTACATGCATACTCGAGCCACATGAGGCCAGGCATTGTCAGGCACCAGGAGGAACCCAGGATCCAATGCATCACCATAGGGTCTGATGTGAGTCCAAGGATTTCATCCCATTACTTAATGGGAGTCAGGGTGCCATTACCTAGTCTGTTAGAGGTTTGTGCGTCTGTCCATGGATATGCCTCCCCCAGACCAGTCATACTGAACGATGTTACAGGCGGCATAATGTTCTCCACAGCTTCTCTAGACCCTTTCACATCTGTCACATGTGCTCAGGGTGAACCTGCTATCATCTGTGAAAAGCACAGGGCACCAGTGGTGGACCATTCTGGTATTCTACGGCAAATGCCAGACGGTGCTGGGCAGTCAGCAGAGGGTTGACAAGAGGAAGCTCTGTCCCCAGGCCACCATCATAAAGTCGTTTGTTGATTGTTGATCAGAGACATTCATGTCAGTGGCCCCTTAATTTACCGTTCGATCTACCCTCACCTATAGTCACGAGCTGTGGGTAGTGACCGAAAGAACGAGATGTGAATACAAGCGGCGGAAATGAGCTTCCTCTGAAGGGTGGCTGGCCTCTCCCTTAGAGATAGGCTGAGAAGTTCAGCCATTCGGGAGGGGCCCAGAGTAGAGCCGCTGCTCCTCCACATCGAAAGGAGCCAGTTGAGGTGGTTCGGGCATCTGACAAGGATGTCCCCTGGGCGCCTCCTGGGTGAGGTTTTCCGGGCATGTCCCACCGGGAGATGGCCCCGGGGCAGACCCAGGACACGCTGGAGAGATTATATCTCTCGGCTGGCCTGGGAACGCCTTGGTGTTTCCCCGGACAAGCTGGAGGAGGTGGCTGGGGAGAGGGAGGTCTGGGCTTCTCTGCTTGGGGAGATGGATGGATGGGCCTTCTGCAGGTCATTTTGTAGAACTCTGGCAAGTTTCATCTTGTTCATCTTTGCACAAAGCAGCAGATACCGGCCCTCCCCATCATTCGTAACATCTGGTTTAAAAAAACAAAGATGGTGACACCGAAAATACTCAGTTTGATGCCTCAGTGCTTTGGAACTTCCCGTCGCTGATGTGGCTATATCTATCCGAAGTAATCAGTCTGTAGTTTGTATGCTTTTTTCACCTTTCTCCCTTCCTTCAGAGTTGCCATGATGAAGAGGATGACGATGGAGAAGTGAAGAGTTTTGAAGTAGGTGATCAATCGGTCTTGAATCTTCCACTAGTCTCCTCAAGTTTTTAGCAGTTTCATTTTAGATGGTCTGCAATGATATGTGTCACCTTTCTAACAAAGGAAAAAGAGATGGAGAAGCAGAAGCTGTTGTATCAGCAGGCTCGGCTGCACGACCGTGGCGCTGCTGAGATGGTGCTCCAAACCATCAGTGCTAGTAAAGGTAAGTCTTGCCTATCGCCCCCTACTCTTTACTGTAACTCAGCGGTGGCAAATATATTATGGCCCTTGTGATAGAACCAGGCTGTCCAATCCCTATGCCTGCTTACTCATTGATGTGTTAAAAGTAATTTGTTCTGGATATGACTGTTTGGGAGCCTATTCTTAGATTCACCGTTTCACACTAATTCACAATTTGATGATATTTGATGTTTTTATCACCTGTGCAAAGTTGTACTTGGCAACAGTTTGTGTCTTGCTGTGCGTCTGTTTCCTTTTGACACATTTCTAAGTTTGAACATTTAGTATGTATGCACAGAGGTGTTGCTTGATGAGTACACACACAGACATTACAATATAGAAGTGTGGTTTAAAGATAAAAAAACAAAAACAAAAACGATTAGTTGTGAATTAATTTTCCCTTTTATGGAGCAGAAAACGTTACTGGATGCTAGCTAATAGGCTACATTTGGATGTCAAATATTTATAGGGGGAAAAATGGAAATTATGGATATGAAATAAAATGTCTCTTTGTTGCTTAACCTGCAGGTGTCAGGTCTCTGGCCCCTGGGAGAGTGAAGACCTGGACAGTTTGTCAGAGCTGGTCCAGGATATCCGTCTTTGCTCTCAGGCCCTCAACAAGCTGGACCGACAGACCTTGAAGCAGAGCTGGGACAGGACTCAGTCACACGGACACTTTCTCGACCGAAACTCCAAGTGCCTCCTCTCCGCCACCTCCACTTGAGGGTGGGAGGTGTGATGATGTCGGCAGAACTTTGCTTCTGATGTCTACTCTTTATCACTGACGGTGGATTTTGAGCCAGTGTTCATAATAAAAGTGGTCATTTTTATAAACATTTTGTTTAGTGAGGCTACACCAAAAAGAAACAAGATAAAACCAAAATAAAGTGACATGCTGTCCACCAACAATCTGTTGATAGCTTGTGTTTTATGCATTTTTGTCTGCCTTATTTATACATGTAAAGCTCTGTATCTGTATAAAGAGTTTGTGTTAGTGTGCGAGAGGTTTTGTGTCGCAATTGGTCCTGTTTTAATAAATAAATAATAAATAAATAAAGTTTCATTTATATAGCACCTTTCAAGACAGAATCACAAAGTGCTGCACATAAAATTACAAGTCATAAAAAGATTTAAAAAGACTAAATAAAACAGGCAAAAAATTAACCAAAAGCAGTTTTAAAAAGGTGAGTTTTGAGTTGTGTTTTAAAAACAGCTACTGAGTCCACAGTTCTTAATGCTTGGGGGAGAGAGTTCCACAGTCTAGGGCCACAGTGGCAAAAGCTCTATCACCCTTAGTCCTCCTCTTAGTATTTTTTTTATAGCAAGTAAGCCCAGATCAGATGACCTCAAAGACCTGCTGGGGACATAAGGCTGTAGCAGATCAAAGATGTAGGCAGGTGCCAGTCCATGCACAGCTCTGTAGGTCAAGACCAGGATCTTAAAATCGACTCTAAATTTAACAGGAAGCCAGTGTAACTGAGATAACAACGGTGTCACATGTGAGTACTTGGAGGATTTTGTCAAAAGCCTAGCTGCAGCGTTTTGCACAACCTGCAGACGATCCAGAGAACCTTTGCTAAGACACATAAACAGCGAATTGCAATAATCCAAGCGTGACGAGATAAATGCATGTATAGCAATCTCCAGTTCAGATCGAGATAAATTCGGGCTTAGCCTAGCCACATTTCTTGAATGATAAAAACAAGACCGAACCAGAGATTTCACATGCCCATCCAATGTGAAACTGGAGTCAAAGGTGACACCTAAATTCCTGACAGAGGATTTAACATAGAGTGAGGGAGGACCAAGGGCTTTCACTATCTGCGATAGGAATCTATCAGGGGCGCATACGAGGACTTTGGTTTTCCCTCGTTGAGCTGGAGGAAATTTGCAGCCGTCCTACGTTTGATCAAATCTAAGCAATCATTCAGACGCTGAAGCTTAGATAAATCCTCGGGCATAAAAGAAATGTACAACTGAATATCATCAGCATAACAATGATAAGAAATGTCCTCAAAAGAGCCCATTATATGCTGGAGGGGAAGAAGATAAATTAAAAACAATAAAGGCCCCAAAACTGACCCTTGAGGGACACCATAAGTAAGGGAGGTAGAGGATGACCTAAAATCGGAGACTGCCACAGAAAAGGATCGGTGATGGAGATAAGAGGAGAACCACTCTAATGCAGTTCCAGATACACCAACCCATTTTTTCAGCCTTTCAATGAGGATGTGATGGTCAGCTGTGTCGAAAGCTGATGTGAGGTCCAACATGAGTAGAACAGAGCATTTTCCTGCATCATTATCCATCAAGATATCACTTGAGACCCTAAGAAGAGCTGTCTCCGTGGAATGAAACTGACGAAAACCGGACTGAAACTTATCGTAAATGCCATGTTTATCTAGAGCTGCCATAATTGCTTATTATATTTTGTAGGATTTGATTTAAAAAAACACAAACACAATTAAAGTAACCACGATGCTATACGTTGACATTGTTCTTTCACTGTAAGAATCAGCAGGCTATGGTGAATAATCACAGCGATTTTCAGGTCTCTGAGAAATCTATCTAGGAGCTATGACAGTGTAAAGACACCCTGCAATTTTAAATGTGCGGCGACATTTGAATGAGGCGCGTACCATAGAGGGAGCCAACGCACACGAATGGTGCACAGCCACAGATGAGCTTTGTGTCATTTATTTGTGACATGCAGGATTGTCCGCAAAA
>NW_020329231.1:0-21726 GCF_001858045.2 Oreochromis niloticus | reverse complement strand
AAAGGATCGGTGATGGAGATAAGAGGAGAACCACTCTAATGCAGTTCCAGATACACCAACCCATTTTTTCAGCCTTTCAATGAGGATGTGATGGTCAGCTGTGTCGAAAGCTGATGTGAGGTCCAACATGAGTAGAACAGAGCATTTTCCTGCATCATTATCCATCAAGATATCACTTGAGACCCTAAGAAGAGCTGTCTCCGTGGAATGAAACTGACGAAAACCGGACTGAAACTTATCGTAAAGCCATGTTTATCTAGAGCTGCCATAAGTTGCTTATTATATTTTGTAGGATTTGATTTAAAAAAACACAAACACAATTAAAGTAACCAACGATGCTATACGTTGACATTGTTCTTTCACTGTAAGAATCAGCAGGCTATGGTGAATAATCACAGCGATTTTCAGGTCTCTGAAGAAATCTATCTAGGAGCTATGACAGTGTAAAGACACCCTGCAATTTTAAATGTGCGGCGACATTTGAATGAGGCGCGTACCAGTAGAGGAGCCAACGCACCACGAATGGTGCACAGCCACAGATGAGCTTGTGTCATTTATTTGTGACATGCAGGATTGTCCGCAAAGAAATGTGGATAAGTTGTAAATCAAAAGCTAAAGAGCTCATTCTGCACTGTTTTGATCAGAACACACGTGGGAATGTTCAAGTGTTGACAATTTGTAATTATAAAGTGAATTAGGGAAAGATAATCGATACTGCCACTGGCTAGTTTTCAACCCGGGTCTCCCGCTCCCAAAGCGCGTTCAGCCTGCCCTATAATATATTATAGGATTACAAAATGTTCTGTAACACCAAAAATACACGGCCTGTCAACATCATCCTTCACTGTAACAATCAGCAGGCTTTAATTAAAAAAAGAAAAAAAAATCAAGGCGATTTCCAGGTCTATAAGGAAAATACATCTAGGAGATATGAGGAGTTGAAAACGCCTCCGTTACAGAATTCCAGCTGTCATTTTCACTGAAGTCTCCATAGACTTTAAATGGGGACGTTTCTGACTTTGTGTTGCTTGGAGGCCATTTGCGAGAAAACGGCAACTCCTGCGATAATGACGGTGGCATTTTGTGAAAGGCAAGAAAAATACCTACGTTTTGATGTATAATTTGTGTTAATGAAGGCAAAATTGAGCGTTTGTTCAGACGTGAAGAAGAGATTGAGAAAGCGACAATGCCTGGCGTGTTTGGCGGTGGGTAGCAAGGCTAAGAAGCAATATTGAGGTAAAAGTTGAGGGATTTTGGGACAGCGGTAAAAAGGCAGAGAGAGCCCGTCTATAGGCTCGCCTGTAGGCTTCTAAGCAAGCGTAGCAGGTGAATTTCAGAGCCAGGGACTATTATTGTTTGTTTGGTATGTATCCCCAACAAATGGTCCGCATGGGATTCGAACCACTGCCCCCTGTCTTCAATCTCCGCCATAGGGCCTGTCACTTTCCATGAGCCACGAGGGCGGCCAATGGAATGGGCGCAATTCTGGTATATTTATCTTCTTCTTTTTTTTTTTTTTTTTTTTTTAGCTCGATAGCTAGCCGGGAGCTCCAGGGCCACTGAAGCCGCCGAGAACGGCACAACTCCCGGCACGTCATTTTCAGATCACCGCGGACTTTCGCTACTCTGGTTAAACGTAAGTCACTTAGACAAGCTAGAAATGATATTGTTTGGCTTTTTTCAGTGTTTTATTTGTTCGTCAGTAAATCGGTTTGGCTGAGATTAAAGGGATTAGATTCGATAAAATAAAACTTTATTAATCCCCCGGGTGGGTTCCTCCTTGGTTTTCTCACAGCTGACCAAACGTCAAACAGAAAACCAATTAAACAAAAGTGTGAGATGGTCGACAGTTTACGCCAGCGTCCTGTTATAATTTAGATAGCAAGGAGCAGGCGGCTGAGTTTATTCAACTCCACCGAGACAGCGGTGACGCTAACCAGAAGGCTAGACCGTCCAATTTCCCCAGCCATTTACTTCCGGCCTACCCGACCTTCTGAGGACCCGGCCCACGTAGACCGCTCAGGCCGGGTCCTCAGGAGGATGCAGCCCATGAATTTGGACACGACCAATAACTGGTGCACCAACCATATCTTTTCTTGTGTAAATGTAAATTTGTCTGTTATTGTGTAAATACATTCGCTATTGTGTACTCTACACACACGGAGAGATGCCAAACTGCCTTTCACTGTTCTTGTAACAGTGACAATAAAAAGCTATTCTGTTCTATTCTATTCTATATTTGCTTGATATAATGTTTACATGTCTATTTGTTTTTAAAAATCTACCATGACTGGTTGGGGTGAGGTGTATGACAATAACAATCAATTATTTGCAGTATTGGTATTCCTGAGGTCAACCTTTAGTAACAGCAAAATAACTCTGCCTTAGCTTTGTAAAATTTTCATTACTAATTACTGAATAAATATTTTTTGCTCATGACATCTTTGATAGGATTTTGTAGGTCACAGAATACCTGTTGTTTGATCGAAGTTAATAATTCTTTTGCAGAAAGACACAGAGGACGAAGTTCGAGAGGTCATCAGGAACAACCTACATTTACAAGGAAAGGTAAGAAAAGGACACAAGTTACTTAAAGTATACTTACACATTATGCCTCTGGGCTTAGATTTTGCCATGGTGTCAGGTTGTTGTCAGTTTATCTTATTCTTGTGAAAGTAATGTCAAAGGACTGGTTTAAGAGAAATTCTTCAAATCTGGCACAAGGATGAAGTGATTCGATTTTGATGGTCGGTGGGCAAACTCGCAAAATTTAGAGTCAAGTACTCAGATTCAGTTTAAATTTCACACAAATCTAGAGTAAGAGGACCTAAACGAACTGATGAACCTTTATGTCCATAAGATAAATAAGGCTACTTCACAGTGATATCATAGGTTATCCGAAAGATATAGAATAGGAAATTCAATCTGTCAACAAGTGATTGAAGGAACTCTATCACTCCACATAGCCCCTATCCCACTAACATCACTAAACTCGTCTGTACGGGAGAGTACAGGCTGTATCAAAAAGAATCATTCGATTTCAAAGTGCTTTCATTCTGCAGCCATTCACCCGGAACAATTGCATTACAACAGCAGTGGCTGCAGTGACTACAGTGAACTATGGGATGACGTATTTCATTGATTATTCATAAACATTGAACATTTTGTATGTAAAACTTTATATTCAGCCATGTATTTTAAATTTAGTGTAAGCTTAAAATACAGCCTTTTGAAAGTGTATGATTTATTTTTGATACACTGTATATTCCAGAGTCATATGTGAAGCCATCTACTTGACAGCTAAAGCTTCACCCACACTGGGTCAGGAAACAGGACAATGATCCCAAACACACCAGCAGGAGAAAGAACTGAATCTGAAGTTATAGAGTGACTGAAATACTGAAAGTAGCAGGACCTTAAGAGTGCTGTGCGTAAATGAATGGCTTCAAACCTAAATCAACTGAAGCAACGTTATAAACAAGGGTGGGCCAAAATTCTGCCACAATGATTTTAAAGACTTACGAAGTCATACAAAAAAACAACCAATTCAAGTTATTGCCAGCAAGGTAGTTATACAAGCTACTGAATCATGAGCTTTACATGTGGTGTTTCTGTGTTTTGGCTTTTGTTTTGTTAAAGTCGAGACAGATGTAAACCAGTTGGTAGATGTTGGTTGGTACTATATATTTATATATTCACAAGGTGCTTAACCTTGTGAATGGGCCAATAGAGTCATGCATTTCCTCTGTGTGTCTTACAAAGTCAGAGGACCCAGCAATTCGTTGGCAGATGGCTCTGTACAGAGACCTCCCAAACCACTATGAGGATACTACTGACCCAGAGAAGACTGTGGAGAGAATCCTGGATATTGGTCATGTCCTCTTCCACCTGGAGCAGGTCTATATATTCAAGTTTGAGTTGATTTTGCGCATTTTTGTGCCAACGTAGAGAGTATAGCTTTAAGGTACCCCACGGTCCTCTTAAACTAGCTGATTGGTCTTCATTAAAGCTGACCACATACTTCTCCAGGATAATATGGCTTCCAGATGGTAAGGTACACCAACTAAATATCTAGTATACTGAGTGGTTCAGTTTGTGTCTTCAGGTGGAGCATCCTCAGCGCAGTAAGAAGGCTGTGTGGCACAAACTGCTTTCAAAACAGAGGAAGAGAGATGTCGTCGCTTGCTTCAGGATGGCACCACTCTATAACTTGCCAAGGTATGTTCTCAAACACACACACATGTAAAATGAAGAAGAAATATTTAAAATTCTGCACTTTATTATTTTCCCACCCTCATCTACAGCCACACCTCGGGCTAGTGAGGAAAGGTTGTGGATATATGTTGCACCTACAGTGCAGCCCTTTATAAGCAGCAGAAGATGGGTAGATAAACAGTTATTAGTCATCCATGTATCTCTCTCATACTAGGCACCGGGCTGTAAACTTGTTCCTGCAGGGCTATGAAAAGTCCTGGATGGAGACAGAGGAGCACTACTTTGAAGATAAACTCATAGAAGACCTCGCTGTAAGTTAATTTCATTTAAAAAAACAAAACGAGTGGAATTCTTCTGACTACTCTGGAATTTTTGCTTGTTTTGAAGGCAAATTATGTGTTAATTTCTTCAGTGTATAGCAGAGTTTTAGCACTTTGTGAATGTGTGTTGATTTCAGAAACCAGGTGAACAGGAGCCATCTGAGGAAGAGGAGGGGCAGAAACACAAACACATAGATCCCTGCATCAGCTCATCCAGCTGTTCAGCAGAACAGCCCTAACAGAAAATGGTGTGTATTTTACACACTACCTGTTAAAAGTCCCTATTTTTCCAGTTATTTGTTGCAGTTCATGTCGTTAAGTCCAATGAATAGCTTGAAATGGTACAAAGGTAAGTGGTGAGCTGCCAGAGGTTAGGTTACCCAAACTGAAAAATAATGTACATTTCAGAATTATACCAAAAGGCCTTTTTCAGGGACACAACATGGGTTAACAATTCAAAGCTGTTCTGCAGCAGTGAAGGTTGATCAAGCCTTGAAAGCTGCTGCTACTAATTCCTACAGGTGTTCCAACTTGGATTAATTCCAACCCCCTCTGTCTGCATAAAGCAGTGTTGGTGCCATACCCTTGTGAGCATCAGCTGAACAGTACTGTACTGCAGTAAGTAGTGTGTTGCTACAAAAATGGTGAGAAAAAGACCATTAACAGTGGAAGAGAGAGAGACCATCATAACACTTAAAAATGTAGGTCTGTCCTGACAAAGAAAGTCAAAGTGTCAGTGAGTACAGTTTCCTTCACCATCAAACGCACTGAGAAACAAACTGTGACAGGAAGAGGTCTGCAGACCCAAAGACACGACTGAATCACAGGACAAGGTTCTGAGAGTTAACAGCTTGTGTGATAGGCAGCTCACAGGACAACAGCTTCAAGCACATCTATCTCAAGGAGCTTCGTGATGTAGTCACCTGAAATGGTTTCATTTCACAGGTGTGCCTGTCAGGGTTCATTTGTGGAGTTTCTTGCCTTCTTAATGGGGTTGGGACCATCAGGTGTGTTGTGCAGAAGTCAGGTTGGTACACAGCTGACAGCCCTGTTTGACAACTGTATTAATTTATAATATGGCAACAACCAATGAGGTAAGTAAAGAGAAATGACAGCCCATCAGTCAGTCTGGGAAATTGCTAAAACTCTGAATGTGTCCCCAAGTGCAGTCAGGAAAAACGCTATGACAAAACTGGACCGCCCCAGGAAAGGAAGACCAAGAGTCACCTCTGCTGCTGAGGATACATTCATCCGAGTCCCGAGGCTCAGAAATCGCAAGTTAACAGCAGCTCAGATTAGAGCCCAGATAGATGCCACACAGAGCTCCAGTAGCAGACACATCTCTACATCAACTGTTCAGAGTGTGTGAATCAGGCCTTTATGGTCAAATAGCTGCTAAGAAACCACGACTAAGGAAAAGCAACAAGCAGAAGAGATTTGTTTGGGCCAAGAAACACAAGGAGTGGACATTAGACCAGTGGAAATCTGTGCTGTGGTCTGATGAGTCCAAATCTGAGATCTTTGATTCCACCCACCGTGTCTTTGTGTGACGCAGAAAAGGTGAACGGATGGTCTCCACATGCACGGTTCCCACTGTGAAGCATGGAGGAGGAGGTGTGATGGTGTGGGAGTGCTTTGGTGGTGACACCATTGCTGGGATTTTTTTCAAAATTGAAGGCACACTGAACCAGCATGGCTGCCACAGCATCCTGCAGCGACATGCCATCTCATCCAGTTTGTGTTTAGTTGGACCGTCATTTATTTTCCAACAGTACAATGAGCCCAAACACACCTCCAGGCTGTGCGAGGGCTGTTTGACCAAGAAGGAGAGTGATGGAGGCCTGGCCTCCACAGTCACCTGACCTAAACCCAATGGAGATGGTTTGGGATGAGATGGAGCACAGAGGGAAGGCAAAAGGACCAACAAGTGCTCAGCATCTCTGGGAACTCCTTCAAGACTTTTGGAAAACCATTTCAGGTGACCACCTCATGAAGCTCATGGAGAGAGAATGCCAAGAGTGTGCAAAGCAGTAATCAAAGCAAAGGGCGGCTATTTTAAAGAATCTGAAATATAAAACATGTAAATATTCATCAAAATAATGAAAAACTGTTAAATGAGAAGATGTCATTTCAGTCAGTGGTGCACCAAAATTATTTTCCTTAATACAGCTATAATTGTGCTAACTTTGGTGAATGTGTTTGTTTTTGCAGTAAACTGGATGAGGATCATCTCTACATGGCCTACGCAGACATCATGGCTAAGGTATCTGTTGCTGAGTACCAACACTAAACACTTTTGAATTGAAACTCACATAGCTGGCTTAGCATAGACGGTAAAAAACCTGTTATTGTTCTGCGTGCTGTTTATGTCATCGACCAGGGATGATGCTTTTGGGCTGATGGATTACTTGCAGGGCGCTGTACTGCCTAATCAAATCACTTATTGCAACTGGCACCTCCCTACCTTCAGTGTAGAATAGTTTAGTGTGGCCTGAAAAGCTAAGAGAGGGAAAAGAAATTAAAAACAGATGCACCAAACTGTGGCAAATTAACCAAATGTTAGCAGCTGCACTGTTAACAGTAGCACTAGCAGCTGCACTAGTAACTAGTCTTCTGGATGGTAGAGTTGTTGTTGGTTTAGGACACTGTTAATATATCACTGCTTAGTGATTGCACTCCGAATTGGGTCTGCTGGGTATATTTCTTCAGACACTTCATGCTGTCAAGGCCGGGAGAGCAGTACGTGGGAGTGAACATAAGTGCAGACACAATACAGAGCGGAAATAAGATTTCACAAGTTTTATTGAAATCACAGAATAAACTATGGTGAGACATGAATACGTGGCAGGGAAATCTCTGACGAGGAGTCTTGCAGGTGGCTCTGGAGGCGGGTAGCCCTCTGAGTGTTGAGTGAGTGAGTTGGGTTCCAGCCTTGTATTCTAGTAATGCAGAGGAAGCAGCAGGCAGGAGGACAGGCAGGTGAGAGCAGTGAGTAATTTAAGTCGAGAGAAGCAAGTTGCAGAATGAAGCTGGGATTTGACTGTGGAGACCAGCGTCCAGAGGAAGGAGTAAGGTGGTGACTTGACGAGATTGCTAAAGGCACAAAAGAGATCAAGTACTTGGCATGAACAAAGAAACGAACTGGTGAAGAACTGATGGCAACACTGGTTTTAAATACTGTCTTGCTGAATGCCACAGATGGAAAACGCGTGGAGAAGTGTAGGTGTTGAACCAGGGCTCCACCCCAAAAGGCAGATGCAGAGCGCAAGGCCAGGACAGAAACCACTGAACACTGACCTGGATCATGACATATATATAACACAAAGAATGGTGTGTTTAGCTTTAGGATCAACCAAGTTCCCCAAAATAAAAATAAAAAACTGTTTGTGGTGAACACCTACACATCGAATAAAAAATTAAAGCATGTGAGACTCAATCTCACTGCACACTTTGCCAGGCAAAGTGTGCATGGATCTGACAGACAGAAAGATCTGACAGACATGCTCCTAATGAGAAGACGGATGGTGTCCTGGGGGATCTCCTGCCAGATCCGGACCAGGGTATCACCGAACTTCTGGAAAAGTTGAGGTGTTTTATTGGATCTATGTCAGCCGAGCATGGGGGGCAGTTAGTGGTATCAGGCATTGTCATTCCGAAGGAACTACATGCATACTCGAGCCACATGAGGCCAGGCATTGTCAGGCACCAGGAGGAACCCAGGATCCAATGCATCACCATAGGGTCTGATGTGAGTCCAAGGATTTCATCCCATTACTTAATGGGAGTCAGGGTGCCATTACCTAGTCTGTTAGAGGTTTGTGCGTCTGTCCATGGATATGCCTCCCCCAGACCAGTCATACTGAACGATGTTACAGGCGGCATAATGTTCTCCACAGCTTCTCTAGACCCTTTCACATCTGTCACATGTGCTCAGGGTGAACCTGCTATCATCTGTGAAAAGCACAGGGCACCAGTGGTGGACCATTCTGGTATTCTACGGCAAATGCCAGACGGTGCTGGGCAGTCAGCAGAGGGTTGACAAGAGGAAGCTCTGTCCCCAGGCCACCATCATAAAGTCGTTTGTTGATTGTTGATCAGAGACATTCATGTCAGTGGCCCCTTAATTTACCGTTCGATCTACCCTCACCTATAGTCACGAGCTGTGGGTAGTGACCGAAAGAACGAGATGTGAATACAAGCGGCGGAAATGAGCTTCCTCTGAAGGGTGGCTGGCCTCTCCCTTAGAGATAGGCTGAGAAGTTCAGCCATTCGGGAGGGGCCCAGAGTGAGCCGCTGCTCCTCCACATCGAAAGGAGCCAGTTGAGGTGGTTCGGGCATCTGACAAGGATGTCCCCTGGGCGCCTCCTGGGTGAGGTTTTCCGGGCATGTCCACCGGGAGATGGCCCCGGGGCAGACCCAGGACACGCTGGAGAGATTATATCTCTCGGCTGGCCTGGGAACGCCTTGGTGTTTCCCCGGACAAGCTGGAGGAGGTGGCTGGGGAGAGGGAGGTCTGGGCTTCTCTGCTTGGGGAGATGGATGGATGGGCCTTCTGCAGGTCATTTTGTAGAACTCTGGCAAGTTTCATCTTGTTCATCTTTGCACAAAGCAGCAGATACCGGCCCTCCCATCATTCGTAACATCTGGTTTAAAAAAACAAAGATGGTGACACCGAAAATACTCAGTTTGATGCCTCAGTGCTTTGGAACTTCCCGTCGCTGATGTGGCTATATCTATCCGAAGTAATCAGTCTGTAGTTTGTATGCTTTTTTTCACCTTTCTCCCTTCCTTCAGAGTTGCCATGATGAAGAGGATGACGATGGAGAAGTGAAGAGTTTTGAAGTAGGTGATCAATCGGTCTTGAATCTTCCACTAGTCTCCTCAAGTTTTTAGCAGTTTCATTTTTAGATGGTCTGCAATGATATGTGTCACCTTTCTAACAAAGGAAAAAGAGATGGAGAAGCAGAAGCTGTTGTATCAGCAGGCTCGGCTGCACGACCGTGGCGCTGCTGAGATGGTGCTCCAAACCATCAGTGCTAGTAAAGGTAAGTCTTGCCTATCGCCCCTACTCTTTACTGTAACTCAGCGGTGGCAAATATATTATGGCCCTTGTGATAGAACCAGGCTGTCCAATCCCTATGCCTGCTTACTCATTGATGTGTTAAAAGTAATTTGTTCTGGATATGACTGTTTGGGAGCCTATTCTTAGATTCACCGTTTCACACTAATTCACAATTTGATGATATTTGATGTTTTTATCACCTGTGCAAAGTTGTACTTGGCAACAGTTTGTGTCTTGCTGTGCGTCTGTTTCCTTTTGACACATTTCTAAGTTTGAACATTTAGTATGTATGCACAGAGGTGTTGCTTGATGAGTACACACACAGACATTACAATATAGAAGTGTGGTTTAAAGATAAAAAACAAAAACAAAAACGATTAGTTGTGAATTAATTTTCCCTTTTATGGAGCAGAAAACGTTACTGGATGCTAGCTAATAGGCTACATTTGGATGTCAAATATTTATAGGGGGAAAAATGGAAATTATGGATATGAAATAAAATGTCTCTTTGTTGCTTAACCTGCAGGTGTCAGGTCTCTGGCCCTGGGAGAGTGAAGACCTGGACAGTTTGTCAGAGCTGGTCCAGGATATCCGTCTTTGCTCTCAGGCCCTCAACAAGCTGGACCGACAGACCTTGAAGCAGAGCTGGGACAGGACTCAGTCACACGGACACTTTCTCGACCGAAACTCCAAGTGCCTCCTCTCCGCCACCTCCACTTGAGGGTGGGAGGTGTGATGATGTCGGCAGAACTTTGCTTCTGATGTCTACTCTTTATCACTGACGGTGGATTTTGAGCCAGTGTTCATAATAAAAGTGGTCATTTTTATAAACATTTTGTTTAGTGAGGCTACACCAAAAGAAACAAGATAAAACCAAATAAAGTGACATGCTGTCCACCAACAATCTGTTGATAGCTTGTGTTTTATGCATTTTTGTCTGCCTTATTTATACATGTAAAGCTCTGTATCTGTATAAAGAGTTTGTGTTAGTGTGCGAGAGGTTTTGTGTCGCAATTGGTCCTGTTTTAATAAATAAATAATAAATAAATAAAGTTTATTTATATAGCACCTTTCAAGACAGAATCACAAAGTGCTGCACATAAATTACAAGTCATAAAAAGATTTAAAAGACTAAATAAAACAGGCAAAAAATTAACCAAAAGCAGTTTTAAAAAGGTGAGTTTTGAGTTGTGTTTTAAAACAGCTACTGAGTCCACAGTTCTTAATGCTTGGGGGAGAGAGTTCCACAGTCTAGGGGCCACAGTGGCAAAAGCTCTATCACCCTTAGTCCTCCTCTTAGTATTTTTTTATAGCAAGTAAGCCCAGATCAGATGACCTCAAAGACCTGCTGGGGACATAAGGCTGTAGCAGATCAAAGATGTAGGCAGGTGCCAGTCCATGCACAGCTCTGTAGGTCAAGACCAGGATCTTAAAATCGACTCTAAATTTAACAGGAAGCCAGTGTAACTGAGATAACAACGGTGTCACATGTGAGTACTTGGAGGATTTTGTCAAAAGCCTAGCTGCAGCGTTTTGCACAACCTGCAGACGATCCAGAGAACCTTTGCTAAGACACATAAACAGCGAATTGCAATAATCCAAGCGTGACGAGATAAATGCATGTATAGCAATCTCCAGTTCAGATCGAGATAAATTCGGGCTTAGCCTAGCCACATTTCTTGAATGATAAAAACAGACCGAACCAGAGATTTCACATGCCCATCCAATGTGAAACTGGAGTCAAAGGTGACACCTAAATTCCTGACAGAGGATTTAACATAGAGTGAGGGAGGACCAAGGGCTTTCACTATCTGCGATAGGAATCTATCAGGGGCGCATACGAGGACTTTGGTTTTCCCCTCGTTGAGCTGGAGGAAATTTGCAGCCGTCCTACGTTTGATCAAATCTAAGCAATCATTCAGACGCTGAAGCTTAGATAAATCCTCGGGCATAAAAGAAATGTACAACTGAATATCATCAGCATAACAATGATAAGAAATGTCCTCAAAGAGCCCATTATATGCTGGAGGGGAAGAAGATAATTAAAAACAATAAAGGCCCCAAAACTGACCCTTGAGGGACACCATAAGTAAGGGAGGTAGAGGATGACCTAAAATCGGAGACTGCCACAGAAAAGGATCGGTGATGGAGATAAGAGGAGAACCACTCTAATGCAGTTCCAGATACACCAACCCATTTTTTCAGCCTTTCAATGAGGATGTGATGGTCAGCTGTGTCGAAAGCTGATGTGAGGTCCAACATGAGTAGAACAGAGCATTTTCCTGCATCATTATCCATCAAGATATCACTTGAGACCCTAAGAAGAGCTGTCTCCGTGGAATGAAACTGACGAAAACCGGACTGAAACTTATCGTAAATGCCATGTTTATCTAGAGCTGCCATAAGTTGCTTATTATATTTTGTAGGATTTGATTTAAAAAACACAAACACAATTAAAGTAACCAACGATGCTATACGTTGACATTGTTCTTTCACTGTAAGAATCAGCAGGCTATGGTGAATAATCACAGCGATTTTCAGGTCTCTGAAGAAATCTATCTAGGAGCTATGACAGTGTAAAGACACCCTGCAATTTTAAATGTGCGGCGACATTTGAATGAGGCGCGTACCAGTAGAGGAGCCAACGCACCACGAATGGTGCACAGCCACAGATGAGCTTTGTGTCATTTATTTGTGACATGCAGGATTGTCCGCAAAGAAATGTGGATAAGTTGTAAATCAAAAGCTAAAGAGCTCATTCTTGCACTGTTTTGATCAGAACACACGTGGGAATGTTCAAGTGTTGACAATTTGTAATTATAAAGTGAATTAGGGAAAGATAATCGATACTGCCACTGGCTAGTTTCAACCCGGGTCTCCCGCTCCAAAGCGCGTTCAGCCTGCCCTATAATATATTATAGGATTACAAAATGTTCTGTAACACCAAAATACACGGCCTGTCAACATCATTCCTTCACTGTAACAATCAGCAGGCTTTAATTAAAAAAAGAAAAAAAAATCAAGGCGATTTCCAGGTCTATAAGGAAAAATACATCTAGGAGATATGAGGAGTTGAAAACGCCTCCGTTACAGAATTCCAGCTGTCATTTTCACTGAAGTCTCCATAGACTTTAAATGGGGACGTTTCTGACTTTGTGTTGCTTGGAGGCCATTTGCGAGAAAACGGCAACTCCTGCGATAATGACGGCGAGAAAACGGCAACTCCTGCGATAATGACGGTGGCATTTTGTGAAAGGCAAGAAAATACCTACGTTTTGATGTATAATTGTGTTAATGAAGGCAAAATTGAGCGTTTGTTCAGACGTGAAGAAGAGATTGAGAAAGCGACAATGCCTGGCGTGTTTGGCGGTGGGTAGCAAATAGACTTTGAATGGGGACGTTTCTGACTTTGTGTTGCTTGGAGGCCATTTGCGAGAAAACGGCAACTCCTGCGATAATGACGGTGGCATTTTGTGAAAGGCAAGAAAAATACCTACGTTTGATGTATAATTTGTGTAATGAAGGCAAAATTGAGCGTTTGTTCAGACGTGAAGAAGAGATTGAGAAAGCGACAATGCCTGGCGTGTTTGGCGGTGGGTAGCAAGGCTAAGAAGCAATATTGAGTAAAAGTTGAGGGATTTTGGGACAGCGGTAAAAAGGCAGAGAGAGCCCGTCTATAGGCTCGCCTGTAGGCTTCTAAGCAAGCGTAGCAGGTGAATTTCAGAGCCAGGGACTATTATTGTTTGTTTGGTATGTATCCCAACAAATGGTCCGCATGGGATTGAACCACTGCCCCTGTCTTCAATCTCCGCATAGGGCCTGTCACTTTCCCATGAGCCACGAGGGCGGCCAATGGAATGGGCGCAATTCTGGTATATTTATCTTCTTCTTTTTTTTTTTTTTTTTTTTTTTTTTTAGCTCGATAGCTAGCCGGGAGCTCCAGGGCCACTGAAGCCGCCGAGAACGGCACAACTCCCGGCACGTCATTTTCAGATCACCGCGGACTTTCGCTACTCTGGTTAAACGTAAGTCACTTAGACAAGCTAGAAATGATATTGTTTGGCTTTTTCAGTGTTTTATTTGTTCGTCAGTAAATCGGTTTGGCTGAGATTAAAGTGATAGATTAGATTAGATAAATAAAACTTTATTAATCCCCCGGGTGGGTTCCTCCTTGGTTTTCTCACAGCTGACTAAACGTCAAACAGAAAAAATTAAACAAAAGTGTGAGATGGTCGACAGTTTACGCCAGCGTCCTGTTATAATTTAGATAGCAAGGAGCAGGCGGCCGAGTTTATTCAACTCCACCGAGACAGCGGTGACGCTAACCAGAAGGCTAGACCGTCCAATTTCCCCAGCCATTTACTTCCGGCCTACCCGACCTTCTGAGGACCCGGCCCACGTAGACCGCTCAGGCCGGGTCCTCAGGAGGATGCAGCCCATGAATTTGGACACGACCAATAACTGGTGCACCAACCATATCTTTTCTTGTGTAAATGTAAATTTGTCTGTTATTGTGTAAATACATTCGCTATTGTGTACTCTACACACACGGAGAGATGCCAAACTGCCTTTCACTGTTCTTGTAACAGTGACAATAAAAAGCTATTCTGTTCTATTCTATTCTATATTTGCTTGATATAATGTTTACATGTCTATTTGTTTTTAAAAATCTACCATGACTGGTTGGGGTGAGGTGTATGACAATAACAATCAATTATTTGCAGTATTGGTATTCCTGAGGTAAACCTTTAGTAACAGCAAAATAACTCTGCCTTAGCTTTGTAAAATTTTCATTACTAATTACTGAATAAATATTTTTTGCTCATGACATCTTTGATAGGATTTTGTAGGTCACAGAATACCTGTTGTTTGATCGAAGTTAATAATTCTTTTGCAGAAAGACACAGAGGACGAAGTTCGAGAGGTCATCAGGAACAACCTACATTTACAAGGAAAGGTAAGAAAAGGACACAAGTTACTTAAAGTATACTTACACATTATGCCTCTGGGCTTAGATTTTGCCATGGTGTCAGGTTGTTGTCAGTTTATCTTATTCTTGTGAAAGTAATGTCAAAGGACTGGTTTAAGAGAAATTCTTCAAATCTGGCACAAGGATGAAGTGATTCGATTTTGATGGTCGGGGGCAAACTCGCAAAGTGTGTGAATCAGGCTTTAGAGTCAAGTACTCAGATTCAGTTTAAATTTCACACAAATCTAGAGTAAGAGGACCTAAACGAACTGATGAACCTTTATGTCCATAAGATAAATAAGGCTACTTCACAGTGATATCATAGGTTATCCGAAAGATATAGAATAGGAAATTCAATCTGTCAACAAGTGATTGAAGGAACTCTATCACTCCACATAGCCCCTATCCCACTAACATCACTAAACTCGTCTGTACGGGAGAGTACAGGCTGTATCAAAAAGAATCATTCGATTTCAAAGTGCTTTCATTCTGCAGCCATTCACCCGGAACAATTGCATTACAACAGCAGTGGCTGCAGTGACTACAGTGAACTATGGGATGACGTATTTCATTGATTATTCATAAACATTGAACATTTTGTATGTAAAACTTTATATTCAGCCATGTATTTTAAATTTAGTGTAAGCTTAAAATACAGCCTTTTGAAAGTGTATGATTTATTTTTGATACACTGTATATTCCAGAGTCATATGTGAAGCCATCTACTTGACAGCTAAAGCTTCACCCACACTGGGTCAGGAAACAGGACAATGATCCCATCACACCAGCAGGAGAAAGAACTGAATCTGAAGTTATAGAGTGACTGAAATACTGAAAGTAGCAGGACCTTAAGAGTGCTGTGCGTAAATGAATGGCTTCAAACCTAAATCAACTGAAGCAACGTTATAACAAGGGTGGGCCAAAATTCTGCCACAATGATTTTAAAGACTTACGAAGTCATACAAAAAAACAACCAATTCAAGTTATTGCCAGCAAGGTAGTTATACAAGCTACTGAATCATGAGCTTTACATGTGGTGTTTCTGTGTTTTGGCTTTTGTTTTGTTAAAGTCGAGACAGATGTAAACCAGTTGGTAGATGTTGGTTGGTACTATATATTTATATATTCACAAAGGTGCTTAACCTTGTGAATGGGCCAATAGAGTCATGCATTTCCTCTGTGTGTCTTACAAAGTCAGAGGACCCAGCAATTCGTTGGCAGATGGCTCTGTACAGAGACCTCCCAAACCACTATGAGGATACTACTGACCCAGAGAAGACTGTGGAGAGAATCCTGGATATTGGTCATGTCCTCTTCCACCTGGAGCAGGTCTATATATTCAAGTTGAGTTGATTTTGCGCATTTTTGTGCCAACGTAGAGAGTATAGCTTTAAGGTACCCCACGGTCCTCTTAAACTAGCTGATTGGTCTTCATTAAAGCTGACCACATACTTCTCCAGGATAATATGGCTTCCAGATGGTAAGGTACACCAACTAAATATCTAGTATACTGAGTGGTTCAGTTTGTGTCTTCAGGTGGAGCATCCTCAGCGCAGTAAGAAGGCTGTGTGGCACAAACTGCTTTCAAAACAGAGGAAGAGAGATGTCGTCGCTTGCTTCAGGATGGCACCACTCTATAACTTGCCAAGGTATGTTCTCAAACACACACACATGTAAAATGAAGAAGAAATATTTAAAATTCTGCACTTTATTATTTTCCCACCCTCATCTACAGCCACACCTCGGGCTAGTGAGGAAAGGTTGTGGATATATGTTGCACCTACAGTGCAGCCCTTTATAAGCAGCAGAAGATGGGTAGATAAACAGTTATTAGTCATCCATGTATCTCTCTCATACTAGGCACCGGCTGTAAACTTGTTCCTGCAGGGCTATGAAAAGTCCTGGATGGAGACAGAGGAGCACTACTTTGAAGATAAACTCATAGAAGACCTCGCTGTAAGTTCATTTCATTTAAAAAAACAAAACGAGTGGAATTCTTCTGACTACTCTGGAATTTTTGCTTGTTTTGAAGGCAAATTATGTGTTAATTTCTTCAGTGTATAGCAGAGTTTTAGCACTTTGTGAATGTGTGTTGATTTCAGAAACCAGGTGAACAGGAGCCATCTGAGGAAGAGGAGGGGCAGAAACACAAACACATAGATCCCCTGCATCAGCTCATCCAGCTGTTCAGCAGAACAGCCCTAACAGAAAAATGGTGTGTATTTTACACACTACCTGTTAAAAGTCCCTATTTTTCCAGTTATTTGTTGCAGTTCATGTCGTTAAAGTCCAATGAATAGCTTGAAATGGTACAAAGGTAAGTGGTGAGCTGCCAGAGGTTAGGTTACCCAAAACTGAAAAATAATGTACATTTCAGAATTATACCAAAAGGCCTTTTTCAGGGACACAACATGGGTTAACAATTCAAAGCTGTTCTGCAGCAGTGAAGGTTGATCAAGCCTTGAAAGCTGCTGCTACTAATTCCTACAGGTGTTCCAACTTGGATTAATTCCAACCCCCTCTGTCTGCATAAAGCAGTGTTGGTGCCATACCCTTGTGAGCATCAGCTGAACAGTACTGTACTGCAGTAGTAGTGTGTTGCTACAAAAATGGTGAGAAAAAGACCATTAACAGTGGAAGAGAGAGAGACCATCATAACACTTAAAAATGTAGGTCTGTCCTGACAAAGAAAGTCAAAGTGTCAGTGAGTACAGTTTCCTTCACCATCAAACGCACTGAGAAACAAACTGTGACAGGAAGAGGTCTGCAGACCCAAAGACACGACTGAATCACAGGACAAGGTTCTGAGAGTTAACAGCTTGTGTGATAGGCAGCTCACAGGACAACAGCTTCAAGCACATCTATCTCAAGGAGCTTCGTGATGTAGTCACCTGAAATGGTTTCATTTCACAGGTGTGCCTGTCAGGGTTCATTTGTGGAGTTTCTTGCCTTCTTAATGGGGTTGGGACCATCAGGTGTGTTGTGCAGAAGTCAGGTTGGTACACAGCTGACAGCCCTGTTTGACAACTGTATTAATTTATAATATGGCAACAACCAATGAGGTAAGTAAAGAGAAATGACAGCCCATCAGTCAGTCTGGGAAATTGCTAAAACTCTGAATGTGTCCCCAAGTGCAGTCAGGAAAAAACGCTATGACAAAACTGGACCGCCCCAGGAAAGGAAGACCAAGAGTCACCTCTGCTGCTGAGGATACATTCATCCGAGTCCCGAGGCTCAGAAATCGCAAGTTAACAGCAGCTCAGATTAGAGCCCAGATAGATGCCACACAGAGCTCCAGTAGCAGACACATCTCTACATCAACTGTTCAGAGTGTGTGAATCAGGCCTTTATGGTCAAATAGCTGCTAAGAAACCACGACTAAGGAAAAGCAACAAGCAGAAGAGATTTGTTTGGGCCAAGAAACACAAGGAGTGGACATTAGACCAGTGGAAATCTGTGCTGTGGTCTGATGAGTCCAAATCTGAGATCTTTGATTCCACCCACCGTGTCTTTGTGTGACGCAGAAAAGGTGAACGGATGGTCTCCACATGCACGGTTCCCACTGTGAAGCATGGAGGAGGAGGTGTGATGGTGTGGGAGTGCTTTGGTGGTGACACCATTGCTGGGATTTTTTTCAAAATTGAAGGCACACTGAACCAGCATGGCTGCCACAGCATCCTGCAGCGACATGCCATCTCATCCAGTTTGTGTTTAGTTGGACCGTCATTTATTTTCCAACAGTACAATGAGCCCAAACACACCTCCAGGCTGTGCGAGGGCTGTTTGACCAAGAAGGAGAGTGATGGAGGCCTGGCCTCCACAGTCACCTGACCTAAACCCAATGGAGATGGTTTGGGATGAGATGGAGCACAGAGGGAAGGCAAAAGGACCAACAAGTGCTCAGCATCTCTGGGAACTCCTTCAAGACTTTTGGAAAACCATTTCAGGTGACCACCTCATGAAGCTCATGGAGAGAGAATGCCAAGAGTGTGCAAAGCAGTAATCAAAGCAAAGGGCGGCTATTTTAAAGAATCTGAAATATAAAACATGTAAATATTCATCAAAATAATGAAAAACTGTTAAATGAGAAGATGTCATTTCAGTCAGTGGTGCACCAAAATTATTTTCCTTAATACAGCTATAATTGTGCTAACTTTGGTGAATGTGTTTGTTTTTGCAGTAAACTGGATGAGGATCATCTCTACATGGCCTACGCAGACATCATGGCTAAGGTATCTGTTGCTGAGTACCAACACTAAACACTTTTGAATTGAAACTCACATAGCTGGCTTAGCATAGACGGTAAAAAACCTGTTATTGTTCTGCGTGCTGTTTATGTCATCGACCAGGGATGATGCTTTTGGGCTGATGGATTACTTGCAGGGCGCTGTACTGCCTAATCAAATCACTTATTGCAACTGGCACCTCCCCTACCTTCAGTGTAGAATAGTTTAGTGTGGCCTGAAAAGCTAAGAGAGGGAAAAGAAATTAAAAACAGATGCACCAAACTGTGGCAAATTAACCAAATGTTAGCAGCTGCACTGTTAACAGTAGCACTAGCAGCTGCACTAGTAACTAGTCTTCTGGATGGTAGAGTTGTTGTTGGTTTAGGACACTGTTAATATATCACTGCTTAGTGATTGCACTCCGAATTGGGTCTGCTGGGTATATTTCTTCAGACACTTCATGCTGTCAAGGCCGGGAGAGCAGTACGTGGGAGTGAACATAAGTGCAGACACAATACAGAGCGGAAATAAGATTTCACAAGTTTTATTGAAATCACAGAATAAACTATGGTGAGACATGAATACGTGGCAGGGAAATCTCTGACGAGGAGTCTTGCAGGTGGCTCTGGAGGCGGGTAGCCCTCTGAGTGTTGAGTGAGTGAGTTGGGTTCCAGCCTTGTATTCTAGTAATGCAGAGGAAGCAGCAGGCAGGAGGACAGGCAGGTGAGAGCAGTGAGTAATTTAAGTCGAGAGAAGCAAGTTGCAGAATGAAGCTGGGATTTGACTGTGGAGACCAGCGTCCAGAGGAAGGAGTAAGGTGGTGACTTGACGAGATTGCTAAAGGCACAAAAGAGATCAAGTACTTGGCATGAACAAAGAAACGAACTGGTGAAGAACTGATGGCAACACTGGTTTTAAATACTGTCTTGCTGAATGCCACAGATGGAAAACGCGTGGAGAAGTGTAGGTGTTGAACCAGGGCTCCACCCCAAAAGGCAGATGCAGAGCGCAAGGCCAGGACAGAAAACCACTGAACACTGACCTGGATCATGACATATATATAACACAAAGAATGGTGTGTTTAGCTTTAGGATCAACCAAGTTCCCCAAAATAAAAAATAAAAAACTGTTTGTGGTGAACACCTACACATCGAATAAAAAATTAAAGCATGTGAGACTCAATCTCACTGCACACTTTGCCAGGCAAAGTGTGCATGGATCTGACAGACAGAAAGATCTGACAGACATGCTCCTAATGAGAAGACGGATGGTGTCCTGGGGGATCTCCTGCCAGATCCGGACCAGGGTATCACCGAACTTCTGGAAAAGTTGAGGTGTTTTATTGGATCTATGTCAGCCGAGCATGGGGGCAGTTAGTGGTATCAGGCATTGTCATTCCGAAGGAACTACATGCATACTCGAGCCACATGAGGCCAGGCATTGTCAGGCACCAGGAGGAACCAGGATCCAATGCATCACCATAGGGTCTGATGTGAGTCCAAGGATTTCATCCCATTACTTAATGGGAGTCAGGGTGCCATTACCTAGTCTGTTAGAGGTTTGTGCGTCTGTCCATGGATATGCCTCCCCAGACCAGTCATACTGAACGATGTTACAGGCGGCATAATGTTCTCCACAGCTTCTCTAGACCCTTTCACATCTGTCACATGTGCTCAGGGTGAACCTGCTATCATCTGTGAAAAGCACAGGGCACCAGTGGTGGACCATTCTGGTATTCTACGGCAAATGCCAGACGGTGCTGGGCAGTCAGCAGAGGGTTGACAAGAGGAAGCTCTGTCCCCAGGCCACCATCATAAAGTCGTTTGTTGATTGTTGATCAGAGACATTCATGTCAGTGGCCCCTTAATTTACCGTTCGATCTACCTCACCTATAGTCACGAGCTGTGGTAGTGACCGAAAGAACGAGACTGTGAATACAAGCGGCGGAAATGAGCTTCCTCTGAAGGGTGGCTGGCCTCTCCCTTAGAGATAGGCTGAGAAGTTCAGCCATTCGGGAGGGGCCCAGAGTGAGCCGCTGCTCCTCCACATCGAAAGGAGCCAGTTGAGGTGGTTCGGGCATCTGACAAGGATGTCCCCTGGGCGCCTCCTGGGTGAGGTTTTCCGGGCATGTCCCACCGGGAGATGGCCCCGGGGCAGACCCAGGACACGCTGGAGAGATTATATCTCTCGGCTGGCCTGGGAACGCCTTGGTGTTTCCCCGGACAAGCTGGAGGAGGTGGCTGGGGAGAGGGAGGTCTGGGCTTCTCTGCTTGGGGAGATGGATGGATGGGCCTTCTGCAGGTCATTTTGTAGAACTCTGGCAAGTTTCATCTTGTTCATCTTTGCACAAAGCAGCAGATACCGGCCCTCCCCATCATTCGTAACATCTGGTTTAAAAAAACAAAGATGGTGACACCGAAAATACTCAGTTTGATGCCTCAGTGCTTTGGAACTTCCCGTCGCTGATGTGGCTATATCTATCCGAAGTAATCAGTCTGTAGTTTGTATGCTTTTTTTCACCTTTCTCCTTCCTTCAGAGTTGCCATGATGAAGAGGATGACGATGGAGAAGTGAAGAGTTTTGAAGTAGGTGATCAATCGGTCTTGAATCTTCCACTAGTCTCCTCAAGTTTTTAGCAGTTTCATTTTTAGATGGTCTGCAATGATATGTGTCACCTTTCTAACAAAGGAAAAAGAGATGGAGAAGCAGAAGCTGTTGTATCAGCAGGCTCGGCTGCACGACCGTGGCGCTGCTGAGATGGTGCTCCAAACCATCAGTGCTAGTAAAGGTAAGTCTTGCCTATCGCCCCCTACTCTTTACTGTAACTCAGCGGTGGCAAATATATTATGGCCCTTGTGATAGAACCAGGCTGTCCAATCCCTATGCCTGCTTACTCATTGATGTGTTAAAAGTAATTTGTTCTGGATATGACTG